>NC_044554.1:39239697-39539846 GCF_007565055.1 Rhinopithecus roxellana
CCATGGTGGCCTTAAGCAAAATAAGCTACGTGCTTGTAATTTCATAGTCAGATCCCTTTTTGCTTAAAATATGAAGCTAATACAATGAAACCTTTAGTCTCTGTATACCCTGTGCACTTATCTTTGTGTCTGAAATGTAATAGACACTTTATTTTTGTCTGCCAAATGAAGAAAAATATAGTAAAATAAACACACAATGCAGAGAAAATAGAATGTGTTGACTTGGGGTGATTTGACTACTTATGAGTTATTGATGATGATGGTTAATTACTCAAATATTTAGAACTAATTTCCTCCATGTCTTTCCACTTTTAACTCATTAGATTTCCCCACATCCTCTCTCATGTTTATTCTAAAATGAGAAATGGAGAGCAATATTAATACCCCTGGGTCTGCGGATCTCCTGCCTTCTGGCAACATTTATTTCCTTTGGAACGTTTTGTCCATATTTGCTAAATACATAGTGACAAAGTAAATCAATGACATAATTAATTGTAATCAATCTTAAGCTTTTTTTGTTCATCCTCCAGGACTCCTTCTACTTCCTGTGAAAAGGGCTGTTTCAAAGGGAAAGACATCTGTCATGTGGGCTTATGTTCTCGCTTCAGTATTGCTGAATGAAACATGACAAAAGAAATGATGTCAAATCAATTAAAAGATAATATTTGCACTTTTGTGTCCTTATCATGCTTCAGGTTTCGGTTAAGCATCTCTGGCCAAGAGATATAGGCTAATTTCTAGAACGTTAGCTAATGGAGTCGGTTAATGGAATAAAGATCTATACAAACTAGATGAAAAAGAATCAAGTGTCTGCACTTTCTGAAGAATTGAGAGATGCCGAGCATTTAATTTTGTGTTGCTGATGGGATCTTCTTTCTCGAGTTCCTCCCATTTTTACACAAATAACATTTGGGTTGTCAGGATATCCCCCCAGAACATAACATTGCCTGAATCTGCAACACTCTTTACTCAATAGGAAATTACCAATAAAACCCACAGCAACGTGACAAAAAACACCCAGATAATGCTGGTGGAAATAACATTGGTATCAATAACTTTATTTTTTTGTAAACTCAGAAATTGCATAATCCCATCAGCTGCCGGGTGTCTCCTTTCAGTGCAGCTGCTGAGAACTGTCTGCTCTCAGGTTCAGAGAGAAGCTCGTATTTGCTCTGTTCTTTGATATCTATTTTCTCAGAAATCAGCCTGGAGACTATGTGTACACTAGCGGATGTCATTCTTAAATGAATCAGAGCACATCCTATTTTGTATTTAAAACATTTAAACATCAAAATTCAGAGTTTTGTCTACATCAGAGGAGGGTTAGGCAAAATATTTACTATAGATTTATAGATGTAATTATATTATCCCAGAGGCTGTTTAAAGTTAAGAGGCTTTCTACTTGCATTACAGATTAACATTCTCAGGATTTGTAACTAAATAACAACACTAAAAATTGCAAATGAAACTATTGCTTTTAATATTCTAATTTGAGAAATTCAAGAAATGTATCATTTTGATGGTGTTTGCTTTTGCATAAAATGAACTGTATTTAAAAATAAATGTCATTTTTATTCTACTGTTTAGGTGAATTATATGTACTCTTCTTTTTCTTGCTAAAATCCAGCAAGATTTTACAGTGTTTCAATGTAATAAATATTGTACTCAACATGTGGCTCACAATACAATCTGTTAAGCAGTCTGTGAGATGGAAAAACTGTGAAATGAAGAGAATACACGCCAGACATTTTTAAAATGGCTTAAATGAATCTTTTCTGTCTCAATGCAGTGATAGCAGAGCACAGATGATTTTGCTTTGGGCAAAGTAAATCAGCAATAAAGAAAAAGTCGCTCATTTGACCTGAGTCCAATTTTGTCATGTGTGCATATATCACTACTGACTTCTACGTTTCTATATTAGCAGACTGGCAGTCAAGAATAAAAGGGGCCGGGCGCGGTGGCTCAAGCCTGTAATCCCAGCACTTTGGGAGGCCGAGACGGGCGGATCACGAGGTCAGGAGATCAAGACCATCCTGGCTAACACGGTGAAACCCCGTCTCTACTAAAAATACAAAAACTAGCCGGGCGAGGTGGCGGGCGCCTGTAGTCCCAGCTCCTCGGGAGCCTGAGGCAGGAGAATGGCGTAAACCCGGGAGGCGGAGCTTGCAGTGAGCTGAGATCTGGCCACTGCACTCCAGACCGGGCGACAGAGCGAGACTCCGCCTCAAAAAAAAAAAAAAAAAAAAAAAAAAAAAGAATAAAAGGATGTGATGCTTGCCTTATGAGACTAGTCTGAAGGAAGAATTCATATGTCAACTATATTTTAGAGTTAAAATTTAATGAATTCTTGTAAGATTATGTTCAGGAATGGATGAAAGAAATTAAAATTGTATGAATCTAAAACTGCCGGTTACAGGTGGTTTGCAGGCATTCCGTGTGTCGTGAATATGGTGTGATTTGAAGGCGCACCTTACTCAACATTGCAGGTGATATCAAAAGTAAAACGTTTGCCAATAGGAGCTGCACCAGGAGCAAGGAGGGGAGAGGAATTTTGTGCTAATTCCTGAAAAGTGGATTTACAGATTTCGAGAGCAATCCTTGAATCTTGTCCCACTGTGGCCCAAAACTCAATACTATACAACTTCCAGAATCCATAATAAACAATGTGTTCATGCTGAATCAGAGTGGTATCTGTTAACTATATTCACTTTTCCTCTGGACAATAAAAAGTGAAATATGGAAAACGTTTAGCTAGAAAGGTTATAAGAAGATGTATGTGTGTGTGTGTGTGTGTATGCATGTGTGTATGTATGTGTTTGTGTGTGTGTGACAGAGAGAATGAAGGGCAGGATGGCTCCAATAAGTAACCAAAAGAGTAGAGCTCAAAACTTAGTAAAACAGGAGGAAAAACCTTGAGAATTCTAAAACGTTGGTGCAAATGGAGTTAGAAGAACTAGAACTTACCATCATAGCTCACACAGGTTGAGGAGAAAAAGACCAGGGGAATCACCAAGTAAAAATGAGTCTTTAAAATAAAGAACAGAACACATGTCAAATATACACAAAGACAGTAAGAATATTTCATTCACTTTTGTCTGCAAAAGAGAGAGGGGCTGAATGGTGCTCTGAATAGAAAACCGTTTTCCTCCAAGATGGTATTTAAACTCAGGATTGAAGGAACACTTGAGTCAACCTCAATGTTTCTAAATATATGTCATAACCAAAAATGTCAGGTTCTCAGTTAATCTCAGGCTGTTCATGATTTTGACACCTGGCTTCGATGCAGTATGTATCTGAAGCCAGTACAATTATGTAGGAGGGAGAACAGTAAATGTCAATACATTTTCTTTTCCTTACTGAAACTTCAGTAAATAAAGGCAGATAGCAAATTTAAAATACATGGTGGTATCCCCAAGAGAGAAGTAATTTCAAGCCTTTTAATTTATCTTAAATGTTTCAGAGATTGTTTATGATTCCACCATGTCACTATTTTTTAAGTATAATAATTCATCATGCCGTGCGTTGGGCACCCCAGGAAGGTGTGTCATGAATATAGTATGATTTGAAGGCACAGCTCAATACCCCACGTGCCTAGGGAAATTCTGATCCAATCGGAGACAAAAGATGCTTGCCTGTGATTAATAAATAGTAAGTTACTACACTATCGTTGAAGGGATATTGATCAGAAAGCAAGTGTCCTAATTTGACTCTTCCTAGCTATTTAGCTAATCTAACATGAATTAATCTTTCTAGGTCGTGGTTACTTTGGTTTACCTATAATAGATTTACCTATAGTACAATTTACTTGTTTAAGGCCTTCTACATATAGGGCAAACATTTTCTCTATTGTAGTGGCTACAGGTACAGCCGTGCACCAAAATGCCTTCTGTCACTCTTTACTCAGTGACCTCAGTCAGCAAGGCTTCCACAGAGCAAGCAAATCTGTTCGTCAGACCAGTGGGACTTAAACCAGGTGTTCACCTTAATAATGTCTATTTTATACCAGTTTTACAGATGAGCTCACTAGACTGCAAGTGGCGGGACGTGCAACGAGATTTCACGCAAGCAGGGGGATTCCAGAGCTCTCAATCGAAAACACTAGCTCTACTGAGATCTCCAAGCTGCTTGAAAAAAAAAAAAAAAAAAAAAAAAAAAAAAAAAAAAAAAAAAGCTCTATACAGTAAGCATCCATTCCCCAAGTAAGATGAGGTCCCTCAAAGTCCAAGGCTCCACTTTTAGCAGTGTGTGTGAATGCTTGAAGTCATTTCAAAGTCCACAAGTGTGACTGACAGAGTGAACTTGTATGGCTCTGCCAAAAGCCTCATTGGCATTGCTGAGCGAGAGCACGTGCACACTCCATATCCCACTGACAGCCCGCTCCTCGTCTTCCTGCGAAGAGACTTCTTCTCACCTCCCATCCAAGTTGGTGTGCTCTCTAGACAGATTTCAAAATGTCTTGTCTTACCAGTTAGCAGCTCACAGAGTTAGAATTCAGGGTGAAATTCACGGATGCCTGGTTATGGAAAACTGTGGGTTGTGAAGGCAAGGCAGGAAAAAGCTGAAAGTTTGGCTTTCTCACTGCAGATGAGTCTTACAGGTGTTCTGTGACCTTAACCTGGCGTGAGAGGGGAGCAGCGAAGGGCAAGTTTTTTGTCCTTTCCAGACACTGAGTATTGAAAATCAGGACAGATGGAGTTTTTTCAAAACAAAGTTTTTAGAACTCTAGAGTATTATTCCAGAGGTTTTGCAGTTTGGGAAGGCATGGTTGGAAAGCATTAAAATAATTTTTTAAACACCAAGTGTTCTTTACACAAAGGATAACAGATCTAACATCAAATATCTTCATTACAGGCATTTTATTGTGTATCTGAGATACTACATTTGTTTACAAACTGAAGGTTTGTATCAGCCTGTGTTGAGCAACTGTATTGGCATCATTTTCCCAACAGCATGAGCTCACTTTATGTCTCCGTCACATTTTGGTAATTCTTGCAAAATTTTTTACTTTTTCATTATTACTACATGTGTTATGGCATTCTGTGATCAGTATTCATTGATGTTAATTTTAATTGCTCAGGGGGGTCATGACTCACACCCACATAGGACAGTTAACTTAATACATTAACGTCATGTGTGTTCTGACTGCCTCACCAACCATCTGTTCTCCCATCTCTCCCTCTCCTTGGGCCTCCCTCTTCCCTGAGACACAACGATACTGCAATTAGGCCAATTAATGACCTCTAAGTGTTCAAGTGAAAGGAAGAGTACAACATCTCTCACTTTAAATCAAAAGCTAGAAATGATTAAGCTTAATGAGAAGGCATGTTGAAAGCTCAGACTGGCCAAACACTTAGCATTGTGTATCAGATAGTTAGCCAAGTTGTGTGGGCAAAGGAAAAGTTCTTGAAGGAAATTAAAAGTGCTACACTAAGGAAGGCATGGATAATAAGAAGGCAAAACAGTCTTATTGTTGATAAGGAGAAAACTTTAGTGGTCTGGATGGAAAATCAAACCAGCCACAACATTCCCTTAAGCCAAAAACTAATCCAGAGCAAGGTCCCAACTCTCTTCAATTCTGTGAAGGCTGAGAGAGGATAGAACGCTGCGGAAGAAAAGTTCGAAGCCAGCAGAGGTTGGTTGATGAGGTTTTTAAGGAAAGAATACATCTTTATAACATAAATGTGCAAAGTGAAGCAGCAAATGGTGATGTAGAAGCTGCAGCAAGTTAACTAGAAGCTCCAACTAAGATCATTGATGGCAGCAGCTACACTAGACAAGAGAGTGTGAATGTAGATGTAAGAGCCTATAATGGAAGACATTGACATGTAGAACTTTCATAGCTAGAGAGGAAAAGTCAATGCCTGACTTCAGAGCTTCAAAGGACAAACTTATAGCATGATGTGCTGATTATTTTAAGACAACTGCTGAGACTTACTTCTCAGAAAAATATTTCTTCCAAAATATTATTTCTTATTGACAATGCACCTGGTCACCCAAGAGCTCTGAAGGAGATGTATAAGAAGATTATTGTTATTTTCATGCCTGATAATGAAATGTCCGTTCTATAGCCCATTGATTAAGGAGTCATTTTAACTTTCAAGTCTTATTAATTAAGACATACATTTATTATTTAAGACATACCTTTCATGAGGCTATTGCTGTCACAGATAATGATTTCTTTGATGGATCTGAAGAAAGTAAATTGAGAATCTTCTGGAAAGGATTCACCATTCTAGATGCCATTAAGTACACTTGTGATCATGAGAGGAAGTCAAAATACCAACATTCACAGGAGATTGGATGATGTTGATTCCAACCTTTATAGATGACTTGATGGGGTTCAAGACTTTAGTGGTGGAAGTATCTAGAGCACCAGAATTAGAAGTGGATCCTGAAGATGTGACTGAATTGCTGCAATCTAATGATAGAACTTGAACGGATAAGGAGTTGCTTCTTGTAGGTGAGCAAAGAAAACAAACTATTGAGATGGAATCTACTGTGAGTGAAGAGACTGTGAGCATTGTTCAAATGACAACAAATGATTTAGAATATCTTATAAACTGAATTGATAAAGCAGCAGCAGGGATGAGATTGACTCCAACTTTGAAAGAAGTTCTATGGGTCAAATGCTATCAAACAACATCTCATGCCACAGAGAAATACTTTGTGAAAGAAATAGTCAATTGATATAGCAAACTGTACTGTTGTCTAATTTTTAAAAATTGCCGTGCCACTCTAATCTTCAGCAAGCATTACCCTAATCTGTCAGCAGTCATAAACACCGAGGCAAGACCCTCCATCAGTGAAACATTACAACTTGCTAGAGGTTCAGATGATCGTTAGTATTTTTTAACAATAAAGTGTTTTAAAGTAAGGTGTGTGCCTTGGGGATGTTTTAGGCTTCATAAAATACAGTGTAAACATATCTTTTATGCGTTGGAAACCCAAAACGTTGTCTGACTTGCTTTATTGTGGTATTTGTTTTATGGCCATGGTCTGAAACCAAGCCTGTAGTATCTTCGAGTTATGCCTGTGTATGATATTTATGATGCTAATGAGACTTATAGTTTTATCATTATTCTTTTTTTTTTTTTTTTTGATGGAGTCTCACTCTGTTGCCCAGGTTGGAGTGCAGTGGCACTATCTCAGCTCACTGCAAGCTCCGTCTCATGGGTTCAAGCCATTCTCCCGCCTCGGCCTCCTGAGTAGCTGGGACTACAGGCGCTCACTACCACGTCCGGCTAATTTTTTTGTATTTTTTAGTAGAGACGGGGTTTCACTGTCATAGCCAGGATGGTCTTGATCTCCTGACCTTGTGATCCACCTGCCTTGGACTCCCAAAGTGCTGGTATTACAGGCATGAGCCACTGCGCCCGGCCTTCATCATTATTCTTTTAAAAGTTAAAATTGCAGGCTAAATATTATCTAAAACTTTTAAAATTAAATACCAGTTAATGAAATGGTAATGAAGAAATAAACATGGTCATGAAAAGACAATAAGCAATTTATGTAAACTAAAAGTTTTGAATATCTGCTGGGTTGTGTGGGGGAGAGTAGAGTCATTTCAGCTTAAAACACTGAAAGTTTGTGGTAAATAATTTCTCATTTTTTTTTTCTAGGGCAATTGAGCTGATTTTAGAATTATCTGCTATTAATTAAAAGCAATGCAAAAACCGCAATTACTTTTGCACCAACCTAAGGCTAAAAAGTGAATAAATTACAAAAAAAAAACCAAAAAAGCCCATTGGTTTTGGGGTTAGAAATTGTGTCACCCTGGCTCTAATTCACAATGTGGCCAGGGACAAGGCAATTATCCACCTTGCACAGGACTGCATCTCCATCTGAGAGTCTCTGATCTAGGCAAGCTTACTCAGGTTAAGTCCTGCGGCTGGTTCATAGCTCTTCCATCTGACCATGGTGCAATAAGAAGCATTGCCTTCTTTGCCTTATTCCAGTTCTCCTATTTCCTTTCCTTTACAGTTGACTGCTACAGCTATTTGTGGAATGAAACTGCCCAGCTATTCAGTCCCCATGACCATTAATGCTGCAATTAGTTATCTGATGACAATGCTATCAAAAATCAACAAATACTGAGTATTGCATTTGGGTAACACAAAATGAGCTAGGACGTTCCCTCAGATTAAATGATGGTTTCAAACTTAGAGGGTTTTATTTCTTCTTCTCCTAGTGCTTTTTCTATCTTCACTTCATTATGTTTCTTATTAAATATTAAGGGACATGCCAGCCTACTCTGATTTCTCTGCTCATTATGTTAATGCCACAGAGAATTTCAAAACCTTTGCCTGTATAGTTCAAGGAATAACCATTTAAACTAAACTACTTCATAACTAAAACATAATGGCCAGGCAAGACCAAACTAAAAGAGTGAGCAAAGAAATAATCACACTTGAACAGAAAGCAAAGATACTCCCTGGGAAGATAATATTGGCAACTACTGTAAAAATCCTCTTCAGATATTTATTGTACTTATATCTCATTTATATAGATAACTCCAATAGACAAATGTGTAAATTATATGTATGAAATTAACTCAAGTGATTACTAAATACTTTTCATCAAAACATGTTCAAATATACTCTTGATTCTTAAACTGCATATGTAGTGATTATTTGTGATTTTAATTCTTTAAAAATATTTTTGGAAAGGAGATCTTGCTGTGTTGCCCAGGCTGGAGTGTAGTGGTGTGATCATAACTCACTATGGCCTCCAACATCTGGACTCAAATGATCCTCCCACCCCACCCTCCCGAGTAGCTGGGACTACAGGCACATGGCCTGGCAGTTAGCTAATTATATTTTTGTTATTATTTCTTATGGAGATGGAGTCTTGCCATGTTGCCCAGTCTGGTCTTGAACTCGTGGCTTCAAGTGACCCTCCCACCTTGGCCTCCCAAAATGCTGGGATTATATGCATGAGCCACAGTGGCTGGCCCCATCTGCTATTTTCCTCTTGTAAATATACAGAAAATGATTTTGAGCTTATGCATTGCATCTGTACGTTGACATTAGGTGGACTGCTGGGCTGGACTTCCAAGAGTCTGTTTAATGATGTGGTGATCAATCAGCTAGCTATTCCCTTGAGAAAACACTTCTACTCAGCAAACATGTTTGTTTTCATCACAAAGGATCTGTATAGGAAGCTCCCTCTCTGAGGTTTTCTTGGAGCACTGCAAGTGAATGAAGCCTTACTTTTAAAGAGAGGATTGAAAGAGAGGTGATAATATGCAAAATGTATTTCACTAATTTTTGTGAGATACTGAAAGAACAAGCCTGAGTCACTTAAATAACAGTGATTAATAATAGGAAAGGGTGAAGGTTTGAGGTGGAAACTGTCAGTGTTTGATGGATCATGTGAAGTTTTCCTCTGGGCAGAAGCAGATATGTAAACAACAACATCACAGTGCAGCAACATATTGGAGGTATGTTGACTGTGCTGAGCTTGTTTTTGGCTTATAGCTATATTACAAACAGTGATGCTATTACAATATTTGCACAGGTTTTCTGGTGAAAACATATATGCATTTCTAGGGTGTGTGCTTAGGAGCAGGATTTCTGGGCCAGAGAGTATATGCATATACTCAGCTTCAGTGGACACTGCAAAACTGTTTTCAAAGTAGTTGTATCAATTCAAACTCTCACTAGCATAAAACTCCTTCCTGCAGACCCTCCGTAAGACTGGTGTTTACATTTCTAGCCTTCTATATGGGTAGAGAGCCATATCAGCTGCTAATTTAAGTTTGGGTTTCCATGAGTAACCAGAGCTGTTGAGAATATCTGTCTTTGTTTGTCTGCCACTTGGATATCTTCTTTTTCTTCTCCTGTTGAATCCTCTGCCTTTCTCTTATTCATGTGAAAAGGGTAGCTACACATTCTGAATTTGAGTCATTTGACAAATACCCGTATTGCAAATGTCTTCCTCAATCCTGTGTCTTGAATTTGTCAAGCTTAATCCTATGATCCATGTCAGGTGAATGTTATCTGTAGTGTGAGGTAGGGGTCAATACTCACTTTTCATTTTCCTTTGGATAGCTGACTGTTCCAGCACATCTTCTGAACATTTATTCTCACTGTAATGAAGTGAAACTACCCCATGTTTTTTCTGTCGTTGTTTATTAAATTAGGTGAACTCATGTGTGTACACTTATTTCTAAAATCTCTATTTCATTTTGTATCAATACTTATTGTGTGTACACTTATTTCTAAAATCTCTATTTCATTTTATTTTGTATCAATACTTCAATGTTTTAATTACATTCCAATAACTATAATAAAAAACGTATCAGTCCTCTAAATTCCTTTCTCAGATTTACTTAATCATTATTAGCTATTTTCCATAGCATTTCTAGTATCAGTTTTTCAATTTCTACAAAACTGGATATCTTGCCTTTAACTGTTGCTTATTGTTTGAAAAATAAAACTTTAATTTTATATTTGTTACAATCTACAAATCTTAGTCTTAAAATGCCCTCTCTTTCATGACATTAGACAGGCTATATAAGTATTAGAGAAAATATTTAATAACTTAGGGTTTCTTTATTTGCTTTATTTATAAATCCAACCTTGTACATTATCTCTAATTTATTTCGGCTTTCATGGATAATAACTAATTTATGATTTGCTAAGTTTTTATTCCATTTTCCAAACAAATTATTAAATAAGTTTTTTACATTACCTATATTACTTATTCTGCAATACTGTGAGGATAGGAACTTTTTGGAGAAAGAAATGAGAGATGATTTTTTGGTAAGGGATTATATGGTGGAACCAGCGAGATGACTGTTGTGGTCACTCCTAAATCTAATCTTCTATCACTATTATTTTAATACGCTGCAAAATTAAGAAAGTAAGGAATATTTGGCTTATTCAAGGTCATAGAGATTATAAATGCTGAAGAAAAAATGTCCTATGACTGTAATTCAGAAACTTTTTACATATATATGTATATAATATATGTATATATGTCATTAAAATAAAGTTTCAGGTAAAATTGACTATCTCTTCTTTGCAACTGATAACTTATTGTCCTAGAATGCCTTAAAAATAAGAAAAGTAGAATGATGTTAGTATTTGAACAATTTAAAATGAAGAATTTCATGTAACCCATTTAGATAAATTGTAACTTTAAAAAAAAATCATGTATCAGAGTTCTTGTGCCTGATTTTGAGTGATTTTTTTCTGATAACTATTCACTGTACTAGTATGTAGCAAATAGTTACAACTGAAATTTCCTACTTTATTTTAACATTCCATAGCCCCTACTATCATGGACAAAACCCAGAGAGGGCTCTTTGTTATGTTAACACCAAGATGATTGTAATTCATATTCAGGATTCCTTTTTCAGGAGACTTCCACTAAATAGAGAAATAAAATTAGAACCTTTATCAACAAGTAAGGAAATGGAAAAAATAAGTTTAAGGAAACCAGAACAATACCTGTTTTGAGAGTGTTACATAAGCTTTGTGGAATCCACTTTTTTTGTATTTATTAAAGTTAAATTTGTTTCTTGCAAGAATGTAACAGACAAAAGTCTTTGAGACCTTTTGCTCTAAGGAATAACTTGTGGGTTGAGCCTGGTCTTCTGCTGTCACACGAATGGCCTGCGACTTGCACCCTGAGGAAAATGTTCACTTCAGAATAACCTTTGATTAACCTGCTCAGGTCAGAAATATCAAAAGAATGAAGAGCAGCAGACAAAATCAAATGTTTCTGTGGGACAAATACAGGGGCAAAGATCAAATTGACAGGACCGTAGATTCTCAGATTCATCAGCCTTAGGAAAGTTGAAAGTCATGAACCTCTCAAAATCCTGTTGCTGAAAGTGGAGGGCACATTCTCACAGGAACTGTTGAGACTTCAGGCACTGCAGTTTGTCATTCAGGTCCATGAGGAGCATGTGAGTTCTCCATAATCCATGACTGGGTCATATCATGCCTCTTATCAATTTGTAAAGCACTGACATGTTTTATTAACACGCATCTTACTCTTCGCCCAAGATATTAATAACAAATGAGAAACTCAGGCATGGTAGTGACCCCTGCTGCACCTGGCTCGATGAACTAATGCAATGTGGGTTATAAACAGTCTTTTAGGTATTGTTTAAAGTTCTTCTTCTAACGCTTATTCTTGGGACAACATGTGATTTTTCTTTTTAATCTGAAGACGCCATCCCTATTGCTCCACTGAAATATATGTGCTTCTGTTCTCTTTATTTTCTAAATGTGCTTATTATGTTGCTAAAACAAATGTGAGGAGATAAAAATAAAATAAAAATGAATTTTAAGAAATAAATGTGCTCATTATAATTAAGAAATGAAAAAAACTATAACAACAATTCATTGACTTGCTGTTGTTGGTATGCTATTCCATCTTATAGACACCCTCACTCAGCAAACAAGAGTAAAATTAAGTTTAATAAAAAGAGCAGGCTCACATTTTAGAAAAGTTGCATTAAAGGATAATTAAAAGCCATTGAAGAATATGCCCATTATTTACTCTCAACTCTAATATAATCATATATCATGGCAATATGAAGTCATTTGTAATTATTTTCATTGTTATCTCCTGAATCGTTATGTAACAAGTTAACTAAGGCAAAAGAGAAATATGTAGCTCAATAAACACTCATAATTACTCCCAGATAATCTTATATAAACTAGAAAACCCAGTGATACAAAAACCTGTTTGGATACATTGACGTGTTTGTTCTTTCACTAGGTAGATTATAAAATACAATTAATTACGAAATTACAACTGCCTTCATCAGTGCATACTACGCAATTCAACTTAACTTATTTATTGGGTATATTTTATGTCTTTTGATGTGAGAGTTACGTAACACATTCCCTTTAAAGGTTATATGTGTTGTTTACGCACATTACAACAAGAGCATCTAAGCTGATTTTTCGTTTTGGGTTTGAACATGATAATGTATAGGCCTAGTTCTCATTAGTCTTTTAGGAGATAAAAATGCCTAGTTCAATTTATTATAACCAAATCAAATTTCTTATTAATAAATTATGCTGCTCTGTGGCTTATTTTTCATATATGGAGTTAAAATCCATGTTTTCAAAATCAGCAAACATTCTCTTCAGTGACTAATAATAGTAAAATCACATTGTTAACTCCCATCTGTCATATCTATTCAACTATTTGCTTGTTGATTTTTCTTTCCTGACAGCCAAGGTCACTGTTGCACTTACTTATGCATGAAGCCCCCAAACTGCCTCTACATCATGCCCTGACTTTACTGGTAGATGGCTGGCTTCTCGTTTTAGGAGCATATATTAAATGCCCAAGCATCTCAAATTTTAGCCAGTTTTACCTTTAACCTGTGACCACATTGCTTAAAAGAAACTCTAATTGATTCTTTATTTTTTCATCTAGGAGGTCATCAACTTGAGAATCTTTAAAAGATACAATTACTACTCCATTTATTGACTTTGTTGTTATCTTCAAAGAACCAACTTCTATTTTAAAATTTTAGGCTTGCAGTTGGACCATGTCTGCCTAATGGTAAATATTTCTAAAACTACCTGCCTGATTATTTCTTTGTAATTTGTTTTTTACCTGTTTTTTCCTTCCTCTTACAGTAGAGTGTGAAAATAGTAAAATGCAATATATTTTACATAATGCCTGCTTTCTTCTAACATCTCTAGCTTGAAGAAACACTGTAAAATAAGTCAACTCTAATTTTATGTCTGTGTATTTGTCTTGTTTATACAGTCAGAACTTTCACAGCTACAGCTGTTAATTAAACACCGGCTATTTCAAAACACAAACTTGTGTGTCCTCACCAAGACATATCCAGAAATTCATTTCAGAGATACATTAGCTGCTCTACCTACATACTCCACCTACATGCAAACAAACAAAAAAAAGGAGGTTCTATTTGGTGCTACTCTTAAGCAGGCAACAAATAAATAACATTGCTGCAAAATAAAGCAGATTGTCAATAAAGTCCACATCTGAAATCTGAACAACTTTTCCATAGGCATTAAATGTATGGACTGAAATATCTAAAAACATTACTAGGTACAAACCTATCTTTTACAATCTATTGTGGCAATGGCATTAGCATTATTCTGTGCTGGTGTGTGACACCATATGGAAGAGAAGAGAAGAAAGTAAAACTGTAATATAACTTCAGTTCAGTCAAACTCTGACACTAAGGCAGCACACTGCTATTTTACACTTTGTGCTATCACTTTGAAAGATGCTAAGTCTGCAATGGGAATTTATATTGCAAATATCATTTGCTATGGAGTTTTTGTATGGATGCTAATGAAATCATTACAAAGTACCTGCACAAGGGGCTGACTTCATTAACTTTGTTTCCATGAAAACCTCACAACATTGCCATGCCAGAATAATAAGAAATGATTTTTTTCCAGCCATAGAAAAAGCATAGTTTGCAAACAAAACCATCAGCGAGGCTTGGAGAGACTCAGTCATCAAGACAAAGCAAGTAGAAAAATCAATAAAAGAATTAGAGTGTCAAATGTGTTCACTTTTTGTTACACCTTTTATTTCCTCAAGGCCAGTCACAAAATGCAAAAGGAAATGTAGGTAATGCACACAAAACTGCCAGACCAGAGTAGCAGATCTAAAAAGGACAGATTCCTTTCTCCTCATAGACACTGATTTTTGGATTTCCTGATCTTCTCCCAAACATCATACTGGTTGTGTCAGTAATCAGAAGAGAACCCTTAAAAGAAATGTGAGAACTACCTCTTTAACACAAAAATATTGCTGTGACTTTATCCAGTCCTCTTTCGTTTCCATGGAATCTTCTGATTTGCAGATAAAACACATGGCATTGGTTTAAAGCATAATGCAGACCCTTGACATCTCTTTCAGCACTCAAAACAGGTCAGAACACTTATGTAGAGGATACCTTAGCCAACCACTGCTCCACCATCCTGTCTAATACTTCCGGCCTCCATAACAGCATTATTAAATGATCCAGTTTCTGTAAAAAAAAAAATGCTTCCAGATTTAGAACATCCCATGTGTGCCAACCCTAAATATTTATATTAATCTCAACCCAAGCAGATGGGAGAAGAATACTTTGATTATCAAGAAACTTTTAAGGTTTCATGCTCAGGGAAATATTTTGAAAATATAAAAATAAGTTTTTTCTTCACCAGAAAAGCTTAGGCAAAATAAATTTCCCAATATAAATTACAGAAGAGAAATACAATAATTAGTGATTTAAATAGAATTTTCCTCATTTTATACCTTAATATTAATAGATGCTTAATTACAACTATTTGAAGGAATAAAGGATAAAAGAAAAACTATGTTTTCATATATTCATAGATATGATCAGACCCAGAAAATAGTTATATATTTTGATAGATAATATCCCTTTAGAATTTATCTATGTGAATACATATTGTCCCCATGAATGTGTTTTCAGAGTCAGGTTGATCGCCAGTTATGTTTATTTTTCAACCATCTCATGAAGAGTTACTATTATTTATACCTTCTATTCTATGCCAATAATGCAGTTAATGGGAATTGCTCCATAAATACTAAAAAACGAGGGCCATCAAACTCACTGAGTTTTTGACAGGATTAAATGATGTAAAGAAGAGAACAAATGCAATACATACAAACAGTCTCAGTTAATATTATTATTATGTGCATGGTAAATTTAAAAGCTGATAGCAAGTAAACCACTAAAGGTTACCGTTAGAAAACTGAAGAGTCAAGAATAAAATACAGAACTTTCTAATATCAGATTATATGACTTCAATGATTTGTGATAGCAATTTTTTTTTCTCCTACCTACACTATTTGAACTCATAACCAATGTGGGTTATAGGATATTGGGTCACCACTTACTGTGCAATGGGAGATAGAACAATGTGGCAAGAGAAAAAAGCAGCAGATCTTTACGTTTGAAGTTCCAAACTATGAGGTCATTAGTAAAATGAAGCAATTTAAGAACTAGCAGTGATAGCAAATGAAAGAAGTGAATCATCCTCTTTCAAATTATTTGAACTAAACGAAGACTGTGTCTACTAGGGAAGGAAGCAGGAGAATATGAGAAAAGAAGCTCAATGTCATAGCAGAATGAGATCCCTAGGCATTTACTACCTTTCATGATGAGTCCTGGTGCCAGGCACCCCAGAAATAGCTCTGATTTTAGGGATATGTGAGAGGCCTCACTCCCTGGATTCCCCGAGATGAACAGGCAAGAGCGGACATTCTTTGTGCATATGGCCTTTCAGACAGAGTGTGAGGCCTGGAGGCAGCCAGCTCATTTACTTGTGGCCAAGAGTTAGTGCAGTAACGTATTGGAAGCTTCCTTCCTTTGGCTTCTAATTCTGAGATTGGCAAAGACACAGGACACAGTCGTGTACATGGTCTGTTGACTTGGGCAAGGAAGGATATTATAGATTACTTCAGTTACTCAATTACCTCTCAAGAGATAGATCCTCGTGATACATGTAAGGACCATATAGGACAAGTTCTACATGAAGGAATAAGGTAACAGGGAATTAAGAGATCATACACAAGGAAGGACGATATCAATTGTACAAATGAAGAGGTGGCATGCAGCCACATACCTGGGGAGTGGGGAGGTGCAGGAAAATGTCCTCTGATGATCAAAATAGCAGAGGAATCTGAGTTTGAATCAATTTACTTAGAAAAGACTAAGTACTATTTTAGGACTAATACAAAATGGAAGCTCATGACAATCATTCTAGTTATAGAGATAAATGTATACTGCTGCATAATTGAGTTCTAACTACAAACCACATACCCACTTTTTTCACTTATTATTTCTTTTTCTTTTCCTCCTTTTTTTCTTTTGTAACTGTGACTAAAGTTAACTAAATAGAATTTATCAATAATAATCAATAAAAATCACAATATTTAAGGCTTCACTTTAAAATTTCTTCTCCATCCTCAGGCAGGAGAAAAATAATTCCACAATTTGTTTTTTAATATTTTTGATGTGGTAATTCACAGCTGCCAGCTTGGAATATCTCACCTTTTCAAAGCTTTGAAGCATGGAGGGTCTTTGAATATTTCAATATTTTGTCTCCTGCAACACAGAAAAGGAAAATCTGATTCCAGGAATCAAGAAAAAGAATTCCTTCAACTCTCAGCCAAAATGTAATGTCACAGAAACTAAAAGAAATGTATATATAGCCCTTGGAAAAAGTATCATTAGGTTCATGAAACTCTACCTCATGATCAGTCAAATATAATGGCTTTTTGACAGATGTAGTTGGTAAAAGCCAAACTCTTTGTTGATGAAACGACTGACACTAATTATAAACTCTTACATTTAAAATTTCAATTAATACTTTGGTCTTCTAATTTTTAAGGTCAAATAATTGGGAAACTTTTTCTATTTTCATGCTTATTTTTGCTTGTATTGTGAGTTTTTGTATGAAATATCACACTGACATGAAGAAAACATTTGTATTTTGAGATAGAGAAATAGGGGCGCAAGAAGGAAGTGAAAACTCTGGGAAGTTGAGACCTAAAACTGATTTTCACCTTACTATGGATTTTCCAGGATGCTGGTAGAGAATGTATTGATAATCAATACTCAATAAATAGATTTCAAATAACTAACTAAATAAAGAATCCACATAGTTGTACTTTGAAAGGAAGCACTTTGTGTTCATAACACTTTAAGAAAGGCTATCTTTAATAAAGTTAAGCAAAACCTTTTATATGAAGACTTCTAGAGTTACCAACCAGGGTATTCGATACCTGTCAGCACTAGAATTTCACATATTTTTTTAATAATAAATTAATTTTTTTTTTTTTTTTTTTTTGGTTTTTGAATAACAGCATTTTTTGAAATATAATTTGGGACAACACTTGCTTGGAGGAAATTGTAAAAATGTACTCTGAGAAAGTGACTTGTCACAAATACTATTTCATTTTTCACAATTTTTCTCTAATGAGTGAAAAAAGAGTGAATATGTTATTCTTGCAATATATATCATTCTTAGTAAATAAAAACTAAAGGGAACAAAAGACAGCAGCAAAATGAAATTTTCATTCCCAGCTGGAGTTCTTAACAATCTACCTCTAGTCTCCTAGGATAATTCTTGACATTTACAAATGAGAAAATGCTCTACAGAAATGTATTAAAATATGGCATATTTTTGAGACACACACTAACTATGCAACATTTGTAAATGAATCTGTAGTGGAAATAGCAAGGGACTAGCACACAATTTTCATAATCAGGAAGACATTTACATTTTCATAAAGAATTGCTATGGTTGGATAGGTCAATATGTATATCTTAACCCAATGTAAATCCATTTCAAACGAATGAGGATAAACACATTGTACAGAGTAAATGAGCAATAAATGTGTGTACACTATCTGAGAAAGTTATAGTGATAATTGATATGGATTTATAAAGGTAAAACTTTATAAGAACACTTTCTAAGTACATGATTAAATGATTTTAACCCAGGGGCACAAATTTGGAATATCAAAATGAACTCAACTCAAAAGTTTCACATGAATCAGGAAGAATGTTTATTTTTTCAATTAAGAATTAAGAAGATATAGTAGATATCCAGTGTCTATTTTTGATTCAAAATAACTTTAATGATAAATTAAAAAACAGAGATGATTCAAACTAAATTTTCAGCCATAGGGCCAATGGTCTTACTGTTGAATAAGGACATTCTTACTGTAAAGATGCACAACACACAGAAAACAGTGGCATGTGTGTGAGATTGAAAGAACCAAGAAACCTAGGATACAATTTATCTGTGAAATAAAGCATTCAGTGTTTTCCTCTGAAAAATTGTTTGTAATAGTTGATATTTTAAAACAACCCATGAAGCCATCCAATAAAGGGCCACTGAATGAAGCAAGTGCATCTTTACAGTGGAGTACTCTACAGTCTTCAAAAATATGAGGAAGACTTCCATGCAGGATATTTCATTAAGTGAATTAGACAAAGTGTGGAATAGGATGAGGGTAAAGAGTAAGTAGTAATTTACCCTTTTTAGGGGGCATTGGGCGGAGACAGAGTCTCGCTCTGTAGCCCAGGCTGGAGTGCAGTGGTGGATCACTGCAACCTCTGCCTCTCGGGTTCAAGCAATTATTGTGCCTCAGCCTCCAGAGTAGCTGGGATTACAGGCGTCCACCACCACATCCAGCTAATTTTTGTATTTTAGTAGAGATGGAGTTTCACCATGTTGACCAGGCTGGTCTTGAACTCCTGACCTCAAGTAATCCACCCATGTCAGCCTCCCAAAGTGTCGGGATTACAGTCCTGAGCCATTGTGCCTGGTCGATACTAATTTACCTTCATATAAGAAACAAATAAAAATATTCTTGTATCTATTTGCTTATATATTTATTTATCTATCTATCTATTTATTTATTTATTTATTTATTTATTTTGAGACAGAGTCTCGCTCTGTCACCCAGGCTGGAGTGCAGTGGCACAATCTTGGCTCACTGCAAGCTCCACCTCCTGGTTCATGCCATTCTCTTGCCTCAGCCTCCCAAGTAGCTGGGATTACAGGTGCCCACCACCATGCCAGGCTAATTTTCTATTTGCTTATTTTTACTTAAAGTAATGAAAGTTTTATGGAAGCTAAAGGCTATGAATACACACTTGGGGGAGGAGGAGGTGAATTAGAGGTGACAGACCTAGAAGCCAGACTTCTCTGCGTATTCCACTTACTAGGATTTTGCCTTTTGAACTTTGTGATTTTATGACACATTCAAATAATCAAACAGCAAATCCTGAAATAAACAGAAACACATGAGCCTAATATTTTTATCAAATCAGCAGTATATTTACCCAAGAAAGAAATTATTTCAAATAAATGAAACAATATAATGTCTATTCTTAGCAGATATATTTCAAGCATAAAAAGTACTTCAAATGAAATTTAAACTACATTTATAAAGTTTATTGATAAATTTTTTATAAGTTATATTAGTATTGTGAAATATGTATATTGAATGATATAGCACATAAGTCAATGTACTATTGTTGTTAGAAGCCAAGGTCTCATCATAAGAAAAAAAGCTAAAAAATATAAAATCAAAAGTTTAGCCAAAACACTGCAATAGTAAATTTAAACTACACATATAAATATGAACTCATGATTTTTAGCATGTATTTTCTTGCACTGCGTACTAAAAGGAACTAAAAGATAAGACGTCATAGTACCTTTGAACATGCCTAAGGCCTCTATTTGTTATCTTAATTTCTAAATATCACACTCCACTAAAAGAAGCAGGCCTCCTTGGTAAATAGACGGGTGCCTCTTTATTCATTGCCACCTGAACTCAAATTATACGATGGTAGAAGGAAACTTAAACTTAGTATTACAAGTTAACTAAGTCATTTTCAGAGGTTTTTAGTTTCATAAGACTGCCCTTTTCTCCTTTTCCTATTAAGATACAATGTAACTATATAAAATGTTATATGAAAAATGAATAAAGAAGACGTTTCAACAAAAATTGTGACAGTCTATCCTTTAGAGATACTCTACTAAAAAGTAAGTATCAGGTAGATTAAATATAAAAGAAGAAAAAAACCTATAAAAGTATTAGTTGAAAATACAAACATTTTAAAATAGATGTTAAAATAAAATAAATGTATAGAGCTTTCTGAAGTGAGGGACAAAGCTGAGGAGAAACAGCAGAATTACTGATGAATTTAAATTGTGTTAGAAGAACTTGTTAACAAATTTAAAATATTAGGAGAAAACATATGCAGTAGGAGGAAACATGGAAACATGTTTTCATTCACAAAATATTCAGGAAAGCCTTAGATATTAATAAGAAAAAAAAGAAAAAACAAATTAACCAAGGAAACAGTGGGCAAGGGACCCAGCCATGTAATTCACAGAAAGAAAATACAAACGATAATGGAGGATGAATGACTTACCTCTCCACTGATCAAGGCAATGCATGTTAAAATGATGAGAAATTGGGGTGTTTTTACTTAATCAATGGCATGGTTTGGTTATGTGTCCCCATTTAAATCTCATCTGGAATTGTAATCCCCACGTGTGGAGAGGGGACCTTGTGGGAAGAGATTGGACTATGGGGGCAGATTTCCCCCTTACTTTTCTCCTGATAGTGAGTGAGTTCTCACAAGATCTGGCGATTTTCCTGCTCTATCTCTCCTGCTGCCATGTAAGACATGCCTTGCTTCTCCTTTGATTTCCACCAGGACTGCAAGTTTCCTGAGGCCTCCTCAGCCATGTGGAACTGTGAAACAATTAAACCTCTTTGCTTTATAAATTACCCAGTCTTGGCATTTCTTCATAGTAATGTGAAAATTGACTAACAGTCAATTTTTTAAAAACATTAATTACAAATAGCATTGAAGAGGATGTGGAGAATCAGTCATTCATAAATTATTGATAAAAATTTGTATTGGAAATGTAGTCTATCAGTATATTTTGACAATATTTAACAAAAGTAGAAATGGATATATATTTTGAGCCAGTAAAAACGCCTACTAGGAATTTATTATGCTCATCCATGTGGACAATGACGACAATACATATTAGTATGTAATAAGTTTGAAACAAATAACTTGGTGTAATCTTGTAAATTTTAAATTATATTTACCCTAGGAAGCATCAGGGATAATTACAAGTGGATATCCTAAAGCAGGAGTTCTCAAAGTGTGGCCTTTGCACCTCTGAGAATCCTCAGGACTTTTAATGAGGTCCATTAATTCAAAGCAATTTTCACATCTGCACTAATATGGTTTATTTTAGTTCTTTCACTGTATTGACACTTGCACTGATGTTGCAAATGTTATGTGATTCACACTGCTGGAGTTCTGTCAAAAATGTCTTCATGAAGATACATGAGGCCACACAGCATCATCAAACTGGACTAGCACTTTTTATTATTCACTACCTACCTAAGTTGCAAGCTGAACTAGCCACTTTTTAGTGAAATACTACTTTTACTTGTAAGACTGGCAGGAAAACTAATGCTTTAGCATATATTTTCATAAAAATTAACAGTGAGCCAGTAATTCCAAGGAAAGTATTTGATGGCCTTTGTTGCCTATGATAAAATGTGAGCATTCAAGTGATAATTAAAAATATTAAAAACATGTATCCATCTATCATCATGAGCTTGATAACTTCCCTATCTTAAAGACTTTTCGTGTGAGAGGAGAAGTGACTCTTCTCTCATACTGTGTGAGATCAAATTTGATTTTGGTGAAAATGTAAACTTCAACTTGATTTTTAAAAATTTTTCATTGAAGGTATTACCACTTGGAAGAGCCACATAATTTGGTGAACCAATATCTTCCAAAGGACCAATGTATGAATCTACAAGGTCAGGGATGAGTAAAAGGTCCATTCAAAGTTCAACACAGAGCAGCAGATTTTAATGCTACATAGATTGAAATAGTCACTAATCCCACATTGCAAGTAAATGTTTAAAAATTACCATTTGCTCTGTTTAATGCAGTATCAAATAAGAATATCCATAATAATCTAAAAAGAATTTTAAAATTGTCTTCCACTTTTCAGTTACATATCTGTGTGTGATCCAACAAATTTAATGAATAAGTGGCTATCAGAATTCAGTTGCCTTCAATTAAGTCAGATATTAAGGAATTTATAAAAATGTAAGCCAATTTTAATTCACTCAGTAATTTTGCTGATTTTTGGGAGAGTATAGTCATAGTTTTCATTAAAATTGATATTAAGTAATTGGTTGATTTAAGCCAACTTGTTTTATTGGGCAAAGTAAAATAATACATAAATACTATCCAGCAAAAAACATAATATGTTGGTATTAATAATTTCAGATTTCTCTTTGGCCCATTATATGGTTTTATATTTATAAAATGACATTGATTGTGATATATACCAATGATGTTTTTAAATGGAAAAATAATAATTCTATATATTTATTGTGTAAATGTTTTGAAATATAGCTAATTAACATACTCTAAAATGCACATACTTTTTTTTTTTTATAGTGAGAACACTTAAGCCCTACTTTCTTATCAATTTTCTGGAATACAATATAGTCACCATATTATATAATAAACCTCTTTAGCTTATTCCTCTTCTCTAACTGAAATTTAGTATCCTTTGACCAACATCTCTCCCCATCTTCTAGTCCCTGGCAACCACATTTTACTCTTCTTTTCTGTGTTCAACTTTTTAAGATTCCATACATAAGTGTGATCCTGTGGTATTTCTCTATAGAAAATACCACATGGCTAATTTCACCATCAACACAATTTTCCTCCAGGTTCTTCCACATTGTTGCAAATGACAGGATTTTCTTCTATTTTAAGCCGAATAACGCTCTGTTTTGAATATCCACCACATTTTCTTTCTCCATTCATACAACTGATGAATGCTGAGACTGACTACATATCTTGCCTATTGTGGATAATATGACAGTGAATGTGGAGTGAACATATCTCTTAAAAAACATATTTATATCAACATAAGTAGATTTATTATTTTAAATGTACTAATAATTTTAATAATATTTAATTTATAATATGCAAAAATTGATAAGATAGAATTTAAATAAACAGATACTCTTTGAAGTCTTCAATAATTTTTGAATTACAAAAAAGTTTGAGACCAAAATGTATACGAACCACCATCTTAGAAAAGTGCATGCGGGGCCGGGCGCGGTGGCTCAAGCCTGTAATCCCAGCACTTTGGGAGGCCGAGACGGGCGGATCACGAGGTCAGGAGATCGAGACCATCCTGGCTAACACTGTGAAACCCCGTCTCTACTAAAAAAAAAAATACAAAAAACTAGCCGGGCGAGGTGGCGGCGCCTGTAGTCCCAGCTACTCGGGAGGCTGAGGCAGGAGAATGGCGTGAACCCGGGAGGCGGAGCTTGCAGTGAGCTGAGATCCGGCCACTGCACTCCAGCCTGGGCAACAGAGCGAGACTCCGTCTCAAAAAAAAAAAAAAAAAAAAAAAAAAAAAAAAAAAAAAAAAAAAAAAAAAAAAAAGGAAAAGTGCATGCGGTTGTGCAACAGGATAGATATTAATAACAATAGCGAACAAAAATGTTAATAATATTCCTTATAATCAATGAAAGTTACATAAAATTTAATATTAATTAACAATGGGATAGAATAAATTGTAGTTTATTCATAAAATTGTATGCTATAGAATGATAACAAAAATGCCAGAGGTTGGGTGAAAAAAAGCAAAAGTCAAATACATTAACCATAATCTATGGATGGTGAAATTATAAAGAAGAGAAAGAAGTGATCATGAAAAAGGCAGACAGAGTGCCCATTATTTTGGGGTGAGGGAAGCATTTGGGATTGGGGTGGGACTTATGAAAATATTCTGTACAATAGTACAATTAAAATTCTGATCCTAACCTCTGTGATTACATAAGTAAACACTTAATAATTATTAACAAACTATGCTCTTTATTATTATGAAACTTTATTTGTTTAGCTACTATTGGAGAAACACTTTCTCATGGGTTAGTTGGTTTCATTCCTGAATATAATTAAATCATTGCATAATGAAAAGAAAGTGGATTTAGAAGTGAACCAGAACTAGATATGCAGTCTAGCTTCACAATTTACTGGGAGAGAAAAGCTACCCAATTCATTTCACTTCTCACAGCTTCATTATTCATTCTCCCAAGGGATGACAAAATTGGTTTCATAGTGTTACTTTGAACTTTAGTGAGATCTATAATGCAGCAATTGGTTGGCAATGCATGGGAGTGCACTTCTTCCATTTCTGTATCTGTTGTTTCTAAAAAACATCTCTGAAATCATTGTATTTTCTGGAGGCCAGACGTACTTTGTTCAGGAGGCATAAGGTGAAGGCTTAGGTGCGCTTATTGCTTATTGCTTTCCTCATGACAAGCCTGCTATCTGCTGTTTGGACTGAGTGAGGTGGATAGACAGTTGTTCCCAACATGCAGAGAGTTATCACTTGAATGCTCACATTTTATCATCGGCAAAAAAGGCCATCAAATGCTTTCCTTGGAATTACCAGCTCACTGTTAATTTTTATGAAAATATCTGCTAAAGCATTTGTTTTCCTGCCAGTCTTACAAGTAAAAGTAATATTTCATTAAAAAGTGGCTAGTTCAGCTTGCAACTTAGATAGGTAGTGAATAATAAAAAGTGCTAGTCCAGTTTGATGATGCTATGTGTCCTCATGTGTCTTCATGAAGCCTAGATTTTCCAATTCTCTATGTCCTGGGTAGGACTGAAAATGTCCATTTCTTATCAGCACGTGGGGGAGGCAGATGCTGCTTGTCAAGAGCCCCTGGTTTGGAAAAACCCTTCTGAGTCAAGCAGGTGGATTGTTCCTGTTCATAGAGAATACGTTTAGCACTTTTAATAGTTAAACTCTTCAATGGCTAGCATTAGAGTAGAAGTTAAATGTGAAATGTCATAGCTCAGCTAATCTTTGTGAGGCAACACTGGGATTTAGAGTTAAGTAATCACTTTTAGATTATTTATTTTTGAAGAATTAGGGAATTAGATAATAGGCGTTATACTAGCACTTAGCTAGAAGTATCACAAATCCGTGCTGTACTGACTCAGAAAGAAGACGTAGGCAATAGTTCTCAAATAGTACAATTTTGTCACTCCACCCCAGGGCATGTCTGGAGACATTTCGGATGTCACAACTGGGGGAAGAAGGTGCTACTAGAATTTAGTGGAGTGCTGCTAAACATCCATAGTTCATCAGACTGCAACAGAGTACACGATTATACAGCAGAGAATTATCTGTCAAAAAATTCAGTACTGAGATTGAGAAGCCCTAGTCTAGACACACACAGTAATAGATACATACATTTAAAGTTGCCCCACGTCCATACAGTCCACTTACATTATTCCAAGAGTTTTCCATTTTAATTCAGAACCTACTGTGAATTTGATAGATGAATTTCTATAAAGTCAATCAATATAATTAATCAGTACAGGCCATTTTAATCATTAATACAGTAAAAGGAAACACATTTTTTGGCTGTGCAAATCGACCTGAACTCAGGGGCTTTTCTATCTTTTCTTTCATTTATTCTAAGGAGCAAAGATATAACCTTAGCAACACTCCTCACAGTCCAATTTATTAGTTTCAGAAAAAGAATAGAATGACATGGAGAATATAGTCTGCATGTATTTGACTTTTATCTCTTGCTCATTTAGCTTCAGCAATGATAGGAGAAAAGCAAAAAAGCATTCACTAAAAGCTGTTTGGGGCTGCCTAGCTTCCTCTTTATCACACAAATTGACTTTTAGCCAATGTTTTACTCCTGTTGGCTTCAATTACATAAGAATTAATTTTGTCTGGCACGGTTAGTCAGTGCATACTTAAGGTATAATATTCTAAGATTTTGGTAGTAATTCATTTATACTGTGTCTATTAAATAGACTTAAAGCTACCTTGAATTTAATTGGTAGGCCAATTTTTTATACTACTGGCCAGTGAATCACCATATCCTTTTTAAAATAAGTTGAGACATGTCATGTCTACGTTACAACCACAGATGTCGTTCTACAGGTACACTATAAATGAGAAAGAACTTTTACAAAAGGTCTTAAAAGAGGTCTTTCCTCAAATATCAAACTGTAGGTAACAAAGCCTTTTTAGGTGATACTTTCTTTACAATAAGAATATACGTGTGAGACATTGGTGAGGTATTTGTTGCATAAACCATATATTTTCCAGCTATAAAATGTGACACTTAAACTACATGTCCGATGTCACTCCTTCTTTGGGAGTGAAATTTGATAACCCTTTGAATCTATGAATCTTGCATATATATATATAAGAGTCAAGTATGGGTAGCATTTGAATATTATGCTATGATATTATGTTTTTATATAATATACATGTTGTTTATCCCATAAACATGAAAATAGACTGACAATTTTCTACGGTATTTCTAAAGTTTTCATTTGCAGACATAACTTCAAGGTTCATTGCATGCATATAAATACAACCTTGAGTTAACTTATTTATTGATGTCCCAGCTAAATTCTACAATTTTGTGGTTGGTGAAATAAATGTCTATGTGTTATCCATACAATTCCTCAGTACACTTAGAATGTATATATTTATGTGCTGTATAGAAGAATATCATTTCGCTGACATATTTTGGCTAGTACAAGCTAAAATATTCTACACAACCAGGGACAGATATTTAAAGAATAAATCATGGGTAGCAAGCTTTTTTTTTTTTTTTTCCTTTTTTAAAATATTACTTGCAAGTTTCAATAGAGTCTTCCCCTTGATTACACAAACGGCAATCATTTGCCAATGTGGTTTGATGAAAAAAGGTTCCTCAGCTGCAGCAGTCTTCCTTATCCTCAAGCTTGAGCAGAGCAAGTGTGTAGTGTGCTGGTGTGAAGCTGAGCAAATAGCATTGAAAAATTATACCAGAAGTTATTTGCAAATACGAATCTATCAAATAATATTGAAATATGTCAGGATTTTCTACTCACCTTTGCTATTAAATTATATCTTAATCTCTCTATGGTTAAATAAATTACTGAGAAGCAATGCAATTCTTTGAAGTTTATTGATATTTGCTTTATACGGCCCATATTCGGTTAAAATTAATAATGTACCTTGTGCATTCAAAAGAGTATGTGTTCTGCCATTGTGCAGTAAAAGATCATGGTTAGTTATATAGGTGTAGATAGATGGTAAATAGTTCATAGATGGATTCAGATTTTATACTATCTTCATAAATAACACACATGTGCATATTAATATGCCACTCATTGTTTGACCTCTATTTTAATGCTAACACTTTTCTCTCTCTCTAAAAACTGGTTGTTACTTCCAGATTATTGTTTTAGTAATCTAATAAATTGCATTTTTGTAAATAAAACATTAAACAGATTAATAAATTTACAAACTAAATAAATAATCCCTACAGTCTGTATTAGTCAGGGTTCTCTAGAGAGACAGAACTAATGAGACAGATATATAAGTACATGGGAGTTTGTTAAGGAGTAGTAACTCACATGATCACAAGGTCTCACAATAGGCCATCTGCAAGCTGAGAAGCGAGGAACCCAGTCAAAGTCCCAAAGCTGGAGAACTTGGAATCCAATGTTTGAGGGCAGGAAGCATCCAACATGGGAGAAAGATATAGGCTGCGAGGCTAGGCCAGTCTAGTCTCTTCATGTTTTACTGCCTGCTTTATATTCTGGCATGCTGGCAGCTGATTAGATTGTGCCCACCCACATTAAGGGTGGGTCTCCCTTTCCCAGCCACTGACTCAAATATTAATCTCCTTTGGCAACACCCTCAAAGACACACCCAGAATCAATACTTTGCCTCCTTCAATCCAATTAAGTTGACACTCAGTATTAACCA
This sequence comes from Rhinopithecus roxellana, assembly GCF_007565055.1. Taxonomy (NCBI): domain Eukaryota; kingdom Metazoa; phylum Chordata; class Mammalia; order Primates; family Cercopithecidae; genus Rhinopithecus; species Rhinopithecus roxellana. The sequence goes on from NC_044554.1 coordinate 39,268,062, forward strand.
CCACACAATCTTATAACCCATGAATAATTTCACTGTGAAATTCTTCCTGAGCTCTCTTGTAAGTGAAATGGTTTGGATCTGTGTCCCCGCACAAATCTCATGTTGAATTGTCATCCCCAGTGTTGGAGGTGGGGCCTGGCAGGAGGTGATTGGATCTTGGGTGCTGTTTCTGATAATTTGGTGCCACCCCCCTTCTGCTGCTCCTGTGATAAGGTTTTCATGACATCTGGTTATTTTAAAGTGTGTGGCACCTCCCATCTGTCTCTTGTTCCCACTCCTGACGTGTGAGAAGCCTGCTCTCCCTTTGCCTTCTGCCATGAGTAAAAGCTCCCTGAGGCCTCCCCAGAAGCAGATGCTGCCATGCTTCCTGTACAGCCTGCAGAACTGTGAGCCAATTAATCACCTTTCTTATAAATTCTTGCATTTCTTTATAGCAATGCAAGAATGGACCAAAACAATAAGTATTCATATATATATGTATATATATGTGTGTGTATATATATATTTTTTTCAGTAAAATGAAATCATAATAGGCATATCTCTTGAAACATTCTTATCACAGATGTAATTCTATGAATATATTTCCATGACAACCTAGACTCATGTGGTCATTTGTAATGGATGTATGATATTATATTAAATGAATTTAACACCCTTTTCCCTTCCTCAAATGTACATGAAACGAAAGATGGTACTTTTTTTCCTGTGTGCATGTGTGTGTTTCTTGAGTGTTGATTGCATCGAAAGCTACTCTAAAACCTATCTCTCAAAATTATATTAGCTTATATGTCAGTTTCCTGATTAACCTTAAGAAAATGCTATATTCTTAAAAAAATTCATGTTTGCATGAAATGCTCTTTCCCTATTCATATGCACATTATAATTCCACATCTAAATAAGAACATATTTTCTTCTGACACTTTCCTTAAAATCATGCAACTCCCTCTTCCTTCTCCTGGGTCTGAGGTGAGCCTAGCTCATTTCAGAGTTCATACCACAGGGAAGACAGTGGAGGAGGAGCAGTGGTAAGAAAAGCAGCAGTGGAGGATTTATTCTTTTTTGATACTCTCTAGCTGAACAATAATTCTGCCCTGCCATGCCTCACAACCCCTCCTGGGCTGGGAGAAGAGACATGTGTCTCTAGAAGAAATTGAATATGACTGACTGATGGGAACACAGGTGATTCCTTCTTATAAACCACGAAACAAATTTGTGCTTTATATTTTCTTATAATTAAGAGAGAACCTTATATAAATTGGTATGTGAATTATAAGAACATGGCAGGGCATGAAATTCCTTGAAGAAAAATTCTTTCTTTTGTCTTGTAATGCATTATGAATTTTTTTTTAAAGAAAGTAAAGGTTGATATATTTTAAACTCGGATTATTACATATTGAGTGTTGTTATGTACTGAGACACTAATATTTTATTTTGTCTACTTGTTGAAATTTGGATACTTTATCGGCAGTGGGAAAACATGCACCAAGAACTTATAAACAAACATACTAAATTGCCAATTGTTAAAGAAGAATTCTCTGTTGGAGTGGTAGGAGCAATCTAAGAATAGCATATGTTTAATATATATACATGTTCACAAAAATGTATACATACCTTACATGCATGTATACCTACATGTGTGTAGATAGATCTATCTTACAGAATTAGTATTAGGACTAGAAAAATGTTGATAAAATTTTCAGTCATTAAAGATGTCATAAAGCCCCAACCCCAAGTAGAACATATTATGGCCTAATAGAAGTTATTGTTAAAAAGTATGACTGCTCATTTACATATGAAATTAAGGATTTTACATATCAGTGGAACTACTTTTGTGGGAACTTTATGGTGAATTAAAAATGATATTCATTCTCTGGGAAATCTTGATTGGCATTTTAGGTTATAAATAGAGTATCAAACACATATTTCAAGGTATTTGTGAATGCATTGCCTATGTCAAGTCCATATAGAGGCTGAGGAATAGTATGGTAATTATTTAAGTCACAAGTCATTTGTTTTATTTTTTATATTAAAATATCTTAAAAGTATCTTAAATTGTTCAATCCTAGTGAGTGTGGATGTGGATTTAAATATGAGCTAAAAGCTGAAGTCTTTAAATTCCCAATAGAACATTTAAATCTTAGGTTCCTAAGTCCAAACACAATAAATAAAAGTAACCAGGCACAAGAGTTTTATGCCAGTCAAACTTAAAAATAATATTTATATAAAGCAATCCAGAGTGTGGAGGCACTGGATTGTTTTTCAAATAAGGAGGAATCATACATAGTTGCAGCTTGTAGTATAAGAAGATTTTGTACAAACTCAATTTTTTCCCAGCACTATTTAGCACACACTGTAGTTTGCTCTTTTAAGTCAATTTTTCTCAATTCTGATAATGACAAAGTATCATCATTTTATAATGTATTTTCTGCTGAGTACAGTTTTAAATATTTCAGAGAAAAAGATATTACTGTTGCAGAATGTTCACTTGTATTGGGAAAATGGACAATGACTTTATGAAAAGTTGATTCAAATCTAGGACTTGCGCAATACCCAAGCTTTTTGAATATTTATATTTTTGGCTATGCCAATGGCAAGACAAACATTATAAAATGAAAGGCTGTACAAGGAGAAGAAGAAAACTTGTGTGCATGGAATGAGAATGGAATAGGAAAACCTAGATTGTAGCGTATGCAGGAAAGAGCGAACTGGGCAGGTCTAGATGCTCAAACCCTAAACATTTCCAGGCAAGGCCTGTTTTCTGAACTGGATTTTGGTTGGCTCCAAGGGACCAAGCTGTTGGAAAATCCTGTCTGATAAGAGTGTTTTGGCATGCCTGAAACCTTGAGCCACACTCTTCCCATTTGTCCAGATAAATTATGGTAAAAATGTGATTTAGGATGAACATGTGCTTTTTCTATGGGAGTTTGAAGCTCGAGTAACTGAAGTCAATCACACTGGTGCTATATCCCTACAAAGCTAACTCTCAATGAAAACGCTAAACACTAAGGCTCACCTGAGCCTCCCTGGTTGGCAGAATTTTGCATGTGTTGTCTCACATCACTGTTGGAAGAATTAAGCACATCACATGCTTCTCTCCTTAGAAGGAGCACCTGAAAGTTTAGACCTGATTTCCTCCAGACTCCACCCCATGCCCACCATGTGCCTTTTCCCATTGCTAATTTTGCCCTCCATCCTTTTCCTGTCATAAACTATAACCACGAGTATAACAATTTCAAAGTTTCATTTGTCCCTCTGACGAATCACTGATCCTCAGGGTATTCTTGGGGACACCGCATTAAGGGTGTATAAAGTTTCTCTGCTCAGTTCTATTGGGCTCCCCTCCACGATTCTTACAATTGTTTCTCCCACTAACAGTGTTTTTTTAAAATCTTGGACGAGGGAAAATTGTGGATAAGAGGCAGGGTTAAGTTGCAGCTCCCACTGGGACATACAGAGCAGCATGTGGAGACATGCATCATGAATGTTTGCTCCAAGAACGACAGCAGAAACAGACCAGGAAAGCTGAGAGAATCCACAGACCCTCTGAAGGAAGTGGATTGCTCCTGCAGGACTCAGAAGACAGCTCAAATACTGTGAATGCTCAAACTGTGAAAATGGGAAATGGAGATCATCCACACTCTCACCAGGGAACCTGAAGGTCTAGATCACAGGAGAAGACTCTTACCTTACCTGGAACTGTGTCAATTTAGAAAGCTGAATGAAATACAGGGGTAGAGGAAACAGCAGGAAAAGCCCTGTCAGCTCCCTGGGCCCCAGGGAAGTCATTTCTGATTTATCTTTCAGGGGTCCTTGGGGAGGGCTGCCAGAAGAACTGGGAAAAGACCACAGTGAGAAGGAAACATCCAGTTAAACTTTGTAACAATTCCAACCAAATGTGAAGTCTCCTGGCCAGAACTCCGGGGAGGGCACAAATCTGGTGCAGACTTGACAGGCATGGGTGTGCAAAAGCCTTGCTTGCTTTCTCAGCTGGGAGTCTGGTGGCCTGGAGCAAGTTCTCAGCCTCACTAACCCACTGTCTGGAAAAAAATTCAATGCTATTGAGGTGGGGTGGGGGGCATAGCGGGAGTGAGACCAGCCTTTGGGTTGCATAAGAGTTGGTTGAGGCCTGTAGCTGCCGGCTTTCTCTGACTTCCCTGACAAGCTGCAGGACACAGCAGAGGCAGCCATAATTCTCCTGGGAACGTAACTCCGTTGACTTGGGAACCACAACCGTATCCCCCACAGCAGTTGCAGCAAGCCCTGCCCAATGAGAGTCTGAGCTCAGACACGCCTAACTCTGCCTCCACCTGATGGTTCTTCCTTACCCAACTGGGAGCTGAAGACAAAGGTCATATTCTCTTGGGAATTCTAGGGTCCTGCCCACCGCCTGATTCTCCCCATACTACCACAGCTGATGCCCTCTTGAAAGGACCACCTTCTGACAGGAGGTCAACCACCACAAAACTAGTGCATCAAACATCTACAGGACCCTGGCAGAGTCCATTTAACTCCCCTGCCACCTCCACTGCAGCGGGTGCTTGTATCCATGGCTGAGAGATCTGAAGATGCTTCACGTCACAGGACTCTATGCAGGCACCAGTACCACCCCTGAGCCTGGTAACTCTGATGGGTGGCTATATCCAGAAGAAAAATAACAGTCACTATAATTTGGCTCTCAGGAAGCCACATCCCTAGGAAAAGGAGGAGAGTACTACATCAAGGGAACACTCCATGGGACAAAAAATCTGAGCAGAAGTCTTGAGCCCCAGGTCTCCTCTCTGCCATAGCCTACCCAAATGAAAAGGAACCAGAAAAATAATTCTGGTAAAATGATGAAACAAGGTTTTTTAACAACTCCCCAAAAATCACACTAGCTCGCCAGCAGTGGATCCAAACCAAGAAGAAATTCCTGAATTGTCTGAAAAAGAATTCGGAAGATTGATTGTTAAGCTAATCAAGGGGGCACCAGAGAAAGGTGAAGTCCAACTTAAGATACTTTTTAAAAAGATACAACATATAAGGGGAGAAATCTTCAGTGAAATAGATAGCACAAATAGAAAACAATCACAACTTCAAGAAATAAAGGACACACTTAGAGAAATGCAAAATGTAGTAGAAAGCCTCAGCAATAAAAATCAAAGAAGCAGAAGAAAGAACCTTGGAGCTCAAAGACAAGGTTTTTGAATTAACACAATCCAACAAAAACAAAGACAAAAGAATACAAAAAAATGAGCAAAGCCTCCAAGAAGACTGGGAATATGTTAAATGACCAAACCTAAGAATAATTGGTGTTCCTTAGGAAGAAGGGCAATCTAAAAGTTTGGAAAACATACTCATGGGAATAATCAAGGAAAATTTCTCTGGCCTTGCTAGAGTCCTAGATATTCAAATACAAGACGCTCAAAGAATACCTGAGAAATTCATCACAAAAATATCATTGCCTAGGCACATTGTCGTCAGGTTTTCTAAAGTCAAGATGAAGGAAATAATCTTCAAAATTGTGAGACAAAAGCTCCAGGTACCCTATAAAGGAAAATCTATCAGATTAACAGTGTATTTATCAGCAGAAACCCTACAAGAAGAAGGGATTGGGGCCCCATCTTCAGCCTCCTTAAACACAACAATTATCAGCGAAGAATTTTGTATCCAGTGAAACTAAGCTTTATAAATGAAGAAAAGCTAGTCTTTTCCAGAAAAACCAGTGCTGAGAGAATTCACCACTACCAAGCCAACACCACAAGAACTGCTAAAAAGAACTCTAAATCTTGAAACCCTGGAAACACATCAAGCAGAACCTCTTTAAAATGTAAATCTCACAGGACCTATAAAATAAAAATATAATAAATAAGTAACCAAGGTATAGAGGCAATAAATAATATGATGAATGGAACTGTTCCTTACATGTCAATACTAACATTGAATGTAAATGGTCTAAGTGATCCACTTAAAGTATACAGAATTTCAAAATGGATAAGAATTCACCAAGCAAGTATCTGTTGCCTTCAAAAAACTCACCTAACACATAAGGACTCACACAAACTTAAGGTAAAAGTGTGGAAAAAGACATTTCATGCAAATGGATATGAAAAGCAAGCAGCAGTAGCTATTCTTATATCAGATAAAACAAACTTTAAAGCTACAACAGTTAAAAAAGACAAAGAGGAACATTATGTAATGATAAAAGGCCTTGTCCAAGAGGAAAATATCACAATCCCAAATATATATGCACCTAACACTGGAGCTCCCAAATTTATAAAACAATTACTATTAGATGTAAGAAATGAGATAGACGGCAACACAATAATAGTGGGGACTTTAATACTCCACTGACAGTCCTAGATAAGTCATCAAGACAGAAAAAGAAACAATGCATTTAAACTATTCTCTAGAACAAATGAATTTAACAATATTTACAGAACATTCTGCTCAACAACTGCAGAATATACATTTTATTCATCAGCATATGGAACTTTCTCCAAGATAGACCACATAACAGGCCACAAAGTAAGTCTCAATAAATTTATGAAAATTGAAATTATATCCAGTACTCTCTCAGACCAGAGTGGAATAAAATTGAAAATCAACTCCAAAAGGAACCTTCAAAACCATGCAAATACATGGGAATTAAATAACCTGCTCCTGAATGATCATTGAGTCAACATTGAAATCAAGATGGAAATTTAAAAATTCTTTGGGCTTAATGATATTAATGACACAACCTATGAAAATCTGTGGGATACGGCAAAGATGGTGCTAAGAGGAAAGTTCATAGCCTTAAATACCTACATCAAAAAGTTTATAAAAGCACAAATAGACATTCTAAGGTCACACCTCAAGGAACCAGAAAAACAAGAACAAACCAAAACCAAACCCTGCAGAAGAAAATCAATAACCAAGAACAAATCAGAACTAACTGAATTTGAAATAAGAAAAAATTACAAAAGATAAATGAAACAAAAAGCTGGTTATTTGAAAAGATAAATAAAATTGTTAGACCATTAGCAAGATTAACCAAGAGGAGAACAGAGAAAATCCAAAGAAACTCAGTAAGAAATGAAACAGAAGATATTAGAACCAACACCACAGAAATACTAAATATCATTCAAGGCTACTATGAACACCTTTATGCACATAAACTAGAAAACTTAGAGGAGATGGATCAATTACTGGAAAAATATAATCCTCCTAGTTTAAATCAGGAAGAATTAGACACCTTGAAAAAGACCAGTAACAAGCAGTGAGTTTGAAATGGTATTTAAAAAAAATGTCCAGGACCAGGCGAGTTCACAGCTGAATTCTATCAGAAGTTCAAAGGAGAACTGGTACCAATCCTATTGATACTATTCCACAAGATAGAGAGAGAGGAAATTCTCCCTAAATTATTCTGTGAAGCTAGTTATAACCCTAATACCAGTAAAGGACATAACAACAAACAACAGAAAACTACAGGCCAGTATCCCTGATCATTATAAATGTAAAAGTCCTCAACAAAATACTAGCTAACCAAATCCAACAGTATATCAAAGATCTCAAAAAGACAATCCACCATGATCAAATGGGCTTCATACCAGGGATGCAGGGATGGTTTTACATGTACAAGTCAATAAATGTGATACACCACATAAACAGAACTAAAACAAAATATTATGATCTTAGTAGACGCAGAAAAAACATTTGACAAAATCCAACATCCCTTTATGATAAAAACCTTCAGCAAAATTGGCATAGAAAGGACATGCTTCAATGTAATAAAAGCCATCTATGACAAACCCAAAGCCAACATAACTCTGAACAGAGAAAAGTTGGAAACATTCCCCCTGAGAACTGGAACAAGACAAGGATGCCCACTCTCACGACTTCTATTCAGCATGGTACTCAAAGTCCTAGCCAGAGCAATCAGACAATAGAAAGAATAAAGGGCATCCAAATCTGTAAAGAGGAAGTCAAACCATTGCTGTTTGCTGTGATATGATTGTATACCTAGAAAACCCTAAAGACTCCTCCAAAAAGCTCCTAAAACTGATAAATAAATTCAGCAAAGTCTCAGGATACAAAATTAATGTACACAAATCAGTAGCTCTTCTGTACACCACCAACAACCAAACTGAGAATCAAATCAAGAACTCAACCCCTTTTACAACAGCTGCAAAAAAAAAAGTAAAATACCTAGGAATATACCTAAACTTGGAGGTGAAAGACCTCTACAAAGGAAACTACAAACCACTGCTGAAAGAAGTCATAGATGACGCAAACAAATGGAAACATGTCCCAAACTCATGGATGGGTAGAATCAATATTGCAAAAACTACCATACTGTCAAAAAAATCTATAAATTCAATGGAATTACCACCAAAATACCACCATAATTCTTCACAGAACTAGAAAAAAATCCTAAAATTAATATGGAACCATAAGAGAACCTGCATAGCCAAAGCAAGACTAACCAAAAAGAGTAAATCTGGAGGCATCACATTATCTGATTTCAAACTATACTGTAAGGCCATAGTCACCAAACAGCATGGTACTGGAATAAAAATAAGTACTAGACCAACGGAACAGAACAGAGTACCCAGAAATAAACCCAAATACTTGGCACCAACTGATCTTCAACAAAACAAACAACAGCGTAAAGTAGGGAAAGGACACCTTATTCAACAAATGGTGCTGGGCTAATTGGTAACCCACATGTAGGAGAAAGAAACTGGATCCTCGTCTCTCACCTTATACAAAAATCAACTCAAGATAAATCAAAGACTCAAATCTAAGACCTGAAACTATAAAAATTCTAGAATGTAACATAGAAAAACCCTTCTAGACACTGATGTAGGCAAAGCCTTCATGACCACAAACCCAAAAGCAAATGCAGCACAAACAAAGATAAATATATGGGATTTAATTGAACCGAAGAGCCTCTGCACTGCAAAAGGAACAGTCAGGAGAATAAGTAACCCAGACAGTGGGAGAAAATCTTCACAATTTATACATCTGACAAAGGACTAATATCCAGAATCTACAAGGAACTCAAACAAATTAGCAAGAAAAGAACAATCTCATCAAAAACTGGGCTAAGGACATGAGAAGACAACTCTCAAAAGAATATATACAAATGGCCAGCAAACATGAAAAAAATGTTCACCATCACTAATGATCAGGGAAATACAAATCAAAACCACAGTGCAATACCACCTCACCCCTGTAAGAATGGCCATAATAAAAACGTCTAAAGATAATAGATGTTGGTGTGGATGCAGTGAAAAGGGAATACTTCTACACTGCTGGTGGGAATATAAGTAGTAAAGCCACTATTGAAAACAGTGTGGAGATTCCCTAAAGAACTAAAAGTAGAACTACCATCTATTCCAGCATTCCCACTACTGGGTATCTACCCAGAGGAAGGAAGTCATTATAAGAAAAAGATACTTGCACACGCATGTTTATAGCACCACAATTCACAATTGCAGAAGTATGCAACCAATCCAAGTGCCCATCAATCAATGAGTGGATAAATACACACACACAATGGAATACTAAGCTATAAAAAGGAATAAATTAATGGCATTCCCAGCAACCTGGATGGAATTGGAGACTACTATTCTAAGTGAAGCAGTTCAGGAATGGAAAAACCAAACATCATATGTTCTCACTCGTAAGTGGGAGCTAAACTATGATGATACAAATGCATAAGAATGATACAATGGATATTCTGCTTATTTTCTTTATTGTTATAATTTTATATTAAATGGACAAATTCTTTGAAAGGAACAAACTACCAGTGTACAGTCATGAAACAAAAAACCTGAATAGTTTCTCTATATCTTAAGTAAGTTGAATTTGTAATTGAACACTTTCCAACAAAGAAAATTTCAGATAGCTTTATGGGCAAACTTAACAATTTTTTTTTTTTTTTTTTTTTTTTTTTTTTGTGACGGAGTCTCGCTCTGTCACCCTGGCTGGAGTGCAGTGGCGCGATCTCGCCTCACTGCAAGCTCTTCCTCCCGCATTCACGCCATTCTCCTGCCTCAGCCTCCTGAGGAGCTGGGATTACAGCCAGGATGGTCTCCATCTCCCCACCTCATGATTCACCTGCCTGGGCCTCCCAAAGTGCTGGGATTACAGGCTTGAGCCACGGCACCTGGCCAAATTTGACAAAATTTTAAAGGAATAAATAATATCAATTCTACACAGTCTTCTAAAATATTAAAGATGAGGGTCTGTTTCCCAGTTTATTTACTGGAGGCAACATTGCTGATAAAATCAACCAACACACACACACACAAAGATATTGCCAGAGAGTTAATGTAGTCATAAATATCCCTTATGAAAAAAACTTAACGAAATATTAACAGCTTACTTCTAGCAATATATAAAGAGGATAATATACTGTGTTCAACTGGATTTTATCCCAGAAATGCAAAGTGGGTTAAACATTCAAAATAGCTAGTGGAGAGAATTGCAATACTCCCAACACAAAGAAAAGGTCAATGTTTGAGGTGATGGATATCCCAATTACTCTGACTTGATCATTATATATTGCATATATGTATCAATATATTATATGTACCCCAAAATATGTATGACTATGATATATTAATAAAAAAAGCAAGTCACAAGCTGGAAACAGTGTTTTCAGCATATATTAATAATAAGAAATTATCATACAGATTGTATAACAAACCTCTACAAATATAAAATAAACAGAATAATGGGCAAAGGATATAGCATAGCAACTCTTAGAAGAGAAGATGCAAGTAAGCAATAATTAAAGATTAAAATCAACACAACCTCACTAGTTATCTGGAAATATAATTAAAACAAGGAGATAATTATTTCATGCCATCCAGTCAGGGAAAACCAAAGGATCTTGAAATGTCAAGTCTTGGAGAGGACGTAGGGAAACAGAAACTCACACAAGTTGCTGCTTGATGCATAGAAATTCAAGAAGAATTTGGCAATATCTGGTATATTGGACAAAACCAAAGCCTACACCAGTCTCATCCTTAGTATCTTTAGGTGCAAATGTGAGAAAATGCATGACTGGGTGCACAAGGGTACATGCTTGAAGGTGATCAATGTGTCCCTATAAGAGTTCAAATTTGAAACAACTAATATGTCCATAGTCATACAAGTAAATAAATGAATTCTGGTATATTTTGAAAAAGAAAAAAATGTCAATTGACACAATTGCCCATATACACACTAAAGAAGGAACCCACAGAACCATCCTAACGGATAGAGATAAAACATTCTTAAAAATTCACCATCTAGCCAGAACAAAAATGTCAGGAAACTATAGATAAAGACAATGTCATCAAACTGAAAAAGGGCTCCTACCAAAAAACAACAACTCACATCACATATTGTGGTCAAAGTCTGAGTTATTTTCCCTCAGAATGTAAAACATTATGGATGTACACTATCACCATTCCAACTAAATTCAAGGTCCTAGCTTGTACAGGAAGGCAAAAAAGAGAAATAGGAAGTATATAGGTAAGAAAGGAAGAAATACAACTGTCTCTGCTCACAGATGACACAATTATTTACATAGAACATTTAAAAAAATTTGTCAGACTCATACTATAGGGTTCAACTTTTGAGATATTCTGGAGAAGTTCAACTACCTAGATGAAAAACAGATTAGCTGTGCCTAGGAGTTGGGAGTGAGGAACAGGTTTGACAATCAAGGTGTATGAGGAAAGATTTTAAGGTGGTGGGTCTTGTCTTTCTGGCAATTACACAACAATATTTATTTGTTAAAACTCATAGAGCTGGGCACCAAAGAGGAGATTTTGCTGTATGACAATTATACATGGATTTTAAAAACATTTTAGTTTACCTAATAGCACATTTCTCTCTGATGATATTTATCATCATAGACTGAATTATTGTGTTAATTGTATCTATTTTATTCCTATGATCAGTTTCTCAAATAACATGCTCATCATAAGGTATTTTATTTTATTTTATTTTTTATTATTTTACTTTAAGTTCTAGGGTACATGTGCACAATGTGCAGGTTTGTTACATATGTGTACATGTGCCATGTTGGTGTGCTGCACCCATAGGTATTTTTCTTACAGCAATTTTTAATACATGTTAACAAATGATGATAGTACTCTGTCATTACTTAACTTATTTTCAGAATGTTTTTGGATATTCTCAAGCATTTAAATCTTTATATGAACTTTAAAAAAAATCAAGATAAAGAATATCTGCTGTCACTTATTAAAAATAATTAAATTTTTAGATTGTCATATCTATAGAGAGATATGACAGCTCTACCATGTTGTCTTTGTATCAATAAAAAATCTGCATTTATAATGTCTATGCAGCCAAGAAAAATATATCTGTATATATGATTGTTTTAAATACATACTTTGCTCAAATATATACTTTACAAATACATACTTTGCTCAAGAGAATAAAGTTTTCTTCATTAAATTCACCGAATTTAGATCGTTTGAGTAGATACAAATTTAGGTATTATGTTATAAATTTTCCTTTTGCTCCATATTTTAAAAAAACTTTAGCCTATGAGTGTCATGCTAAAACCAGAATTCAAAATGATGGTAACAGAGTGATGCTCAGGCCCTCAGTTTTGCTCACGCTCTCATATAAGTGACAACTTGATCAAAAGAGGGAAATTGTTAAACAAAATTATGGGAGGCCATTGTTTTAGACAAAGCTCATGCACTAGTTCTCAACAGACAAGACCAAACCAAAATGGAATCACATGTAAATGTGACATACTCAACTAAATCATTAAGGAAATGGATAGATTTCAAAACAGACAAGTTTTTTTTTTTTCTCTTCTCAAAATAGGAGAAGCCAGAACAAAGAAGTCCCCTCTACTCTAACCCCTTAAAAAATAACCTGAAGACCTTGTTTCTACCTCCCCAAACCCACTTTTTTGCTATTTCCCAGTATGATTTGAGACTGAATAAGTACATTGCGATGATGACAGAGATATGTTCCTCACATTTTGATCTCTCATATTGGAGAAGATAACCAAAAAGATGAAATTGTTCAATTAAGTTTAGATCAAAGCTGCCCCTTAAATATTTTAAATTCAGCCTGAAGGTTTCTCTGTGCATAATGAACTATAACCTAACTGAAGATGTAAACAGACTATAATCTACTCTTGTGCCAGTCACTGAGTTTCAGCCAATCAAGAGTGTCCAACTTTTCAAACCTTATTCAAATAAGGCAAACACCAAGGTGTAACCAATCCAGCAGTTTCTGTATCTCAGCTCCATTTTCTGTTTGACAATTTCCTTTTTCTGTCCTTAAATCTTCCATCATGCAGCTGCACTGGTGTCTCTCTAGACCTACTTTGGCTTGGGAGGCTACCTGATTCACACGTCATTCTTTGCTCAGTTAAACTATTTTAAATTTAATTTGTGTAAGGTTGTTCTTGTAACACTCTCAAACTTTTCCACACTGATCCACCAGCCATTTGTCAAAAACAATTGAGTTTTTCTTCCACAATACCGGTGCCCATGGAGGTTTCCGTCTGTGGGTTCAGCTGCTCTGCGAAGCTGTTACTCTATGTTTCTACCTGTCTGTTTCTGCGATCTGTGGGGGCAGTGATGTGCCCTGCTATCTCCATTCGCTCACGGATATAAGAAGGGTTGTTGATTTTCAGTTTGTTCAGGTTTTCTCTTGTTACGTAGACAAGAGTAATGATTTCCAAATTTGTTCCATGATGGACTAGGAACTGAAAGTCTTAACTTGTTTTATTAAGACAACTTTATTAATACATGTTTATGTACAATAAGCTGTACATATTTGTGTGTAAATGAATACAAAAGATTTATTCATCCCATCACTATTTCCTGAAAGTATGGTCTTGCTTTAGAAATTTCTAATTTTAGTCTTTTCTCTTTCAGGTATATCCTATCAAGACTACTTATTTTATGGGACTCCTATATTCTTAACTATTGGATTTGGCAAACATTGCTACATTGTCATTTAAAATGGAACATTACTCCATGGAAATTTGAGAAAAGCCTGTTTTCCCCCCTTGATGTTACTTTTTAAATGGATCTCTAATCTATTTTTCTTTCTTATTTTATTATTATTATTTTTAAAATTTTACAACAATCACTAGGATATATTTTATCATTGATATTTCAGGGATGAGATAAATTGATTACAGGTTGTATTTTTAGGAAACCATCATTGGTTTCACCTTCAATTTTATGTTTGTCTCTTTTGTTGCCCTGTTTGTAGGAAAGCAAATGCACTCATCAAGGTGTTCACCTTTCATCTCTCTCATGTTTATTCTAATCCTTGACCATTTGCTTCTGTTTTCCACCGCTTATGCCTGAGTCTAACAAGGTCATCTTTCATGTTCCTGACTTTATTTGCGTCAACATCTATTTTCTATTTTGCTTTGTCCAATGTCCCTTTCATTTCTGTATTGGAGTTATTTTTCTCTTCTGCTTTGTTTCTCTGCTCCGCTGGGTCTGTTTTCCTCTCCTTTTGTCTGAGTTTGTAAAATTTCTGTTTCTCTGAGCCTTTGATTCTGAGATGCATCATTTCTCACCCTGGGAACGGAATTGCCCAGCACCTTTTCTTTCCTGAGTTTTCTTTCTGTGTTATTTGTTTTTTTAAAAAATGATATTTGTTACCTGCCCTTTTCTTATCGTATCCATTCAAAGGCCTGAAGTCATAATTTTAAGTCCTCTCTATCTGAGCCAAAAAATCACTTAACAAAAAGATGTGTGGATGAATGGAGAAGGGCATTGGGCAGAGAAGTCATGTGAGGACTGTGGGCAGTGGGAGTGGAGTTAGATGTCAGAGCAAAGCTTCATTCACCCTCGATGAGTGTGGCCCCAGTGGAGGCTCAGGTACTTAACAGTGAGAATTTCATTAGTGTGTTTTCCTTCAGATGACTCTAGTTACCAGCTGAAAAGATGATTGTCCCCAATATTTCTATGACCCTCCAAAACAGGCATCTGCTTCTGCCCTCTGAGCTCTCACTGTCCCTGCAGGCTGCAAAAGCGTAGGCTAAGGCAGAGGCTGTCCGTTGGGCCTTCAAATCCAGGCAGAAATGTGTGTGCTGTAAGAGAAGATTGATTCCCTAGCCACTATTCTGGGCCACATTTTATCAATTTTGTAGCTATTCTTTATAGCCTGGGACCTATGGTTTTGGCCCCTGAAGATGGACTTTCATCTCTAAGTTATGTCTTTTATTGTTCTCAAAGGAGTATTGGAAAAGAGAAAGGCTTTCTTTTTTCCTCCTTTAACTGGAAAACTGTACTATTTTATAATCAATAAAAATAGGA
Organism: Rhinopithecus roxellana; assembly: GCF_007565055.1. Taxonomy (NCBI): domain Eukaryota; kingdom Metazoa; phylum Chordata; class Mammalia; order Primates; family Cercopithecidae; genus Rhinopithecus; species Rhinopithecus roxellana. The sequence continues at coordinate 39,283,349 of NC_044554.1, forward strand.
CACATGGTCAACAGAAATTCTTGAAAACATTAATCTTAGATCAGAAATCACTGTTACATTTTTGGACTGTTAGAGAAACGTATTCTCCGGGCTGGCAAGTAGACAGCATAGGAAGGACAGGCTTTTTTATTGTTCTTTTGAAGTTTAGTGAGTGTTGCAGTTAATCTGACTCCCTTCTCCATTAGCCTTATATTTAGTTGTCATTGTAAGATTATATGTATATGTTTATAGGTATGCTTATTTTAATTTATATATTCCTAGATTTTGTAGACCATTATGCTAATTGCTTTATAAACATTATCCCTTCCCTCTCCATCACAACCAAAGCTAGGTATTTTTACCTCCCACTCACTGATAAAAGAAAAGCTAAGCAATTGCTCATGCAGCAAAATATGGGCAAACTGGGCTTAACTTCCATTTTCTCTATTGTATAATGTTGTCTTCTTTTGCGTTTATGTGTTCTATACTGAAAAGTTGATGAGGCTGTACTGGGGCTATTGATCAGATGGCACCATAATCCAAAAGTTAATTTTTATTTTATATTAAGAAATTTAATTTTATTGTTTCTAGAAATATACAGGGAAGATGGCAACACAGATACCTTATATAGAGAAAACTAAGAAAGATTAAAGAGAGAGAAAGTGAGCAAGAGAGGAGGCTAAGAACAACATAAGATAAAAAGGTCTAAAATTTTGGCACCCTTAATTAATATTTAGAACACAGTGTGTCTGTTCCCTCCAATTCGTTTTCACTAAACATCATTTGAGATGTTTAACCCCAGAGGTAATTATCTAATTTAACTGCTCCTGGCTGGAGGAACTCTAGGCAAATGAGTTCAGACCATATTCCTCTAAGCCAGTTACATCTAAATTCCACTCAGAGCAGCTCTCCCTCCTCCCAATCTTTCCAAATCTCTACATAAGTTCCAGGACTCTGCTCTTCTTTAGCAACCAGGAGACAAGAGTTGCTCCTGCTAACAGATTGTGAGAATAACAAAGACCAAATTGTGACAACATTAGCATATGGTGAAACTTGATGTTATATGATGTCTCCAAAAAAAATAAATAAAAACAAAAACCTCTTTTTCAAACACACACCCTTGGCAGATAAAATAAAACCTGAAAATGTAACAGAATTCATAACAGTGAACACTTATACAGTATCTATTTAGTTCTTTAAATGATTTCACTTGGAGTTACTCATTCTGTTCTCCCCACAACCCCATGAGATAGGTCTTGTGAATATCCCTAATTGTACAAAGAAGGAAATGGAGGTCTATCAGTGGTGGCTTGCACAGCTGAGTTTAGAGCTCAGGACTCTGACTCCAGATACTACAACGTTCGGTTTTCCCTATCTAACTAGGCAGTGGTGCACATTAAACATAGCATTTAAACATAAAAGCAAGAATGCTTTGGGAAGGACTTTGAAAAACCACATTCTTAATTCATTCAAAAAATATATTTAGAGCACATACTAGATGTTGTAAACTATTTGAAGTATGGATGACTGTGGTTAAACACATACAAAACTTCTGCTTTCACCAAGTTTACATTATGGTACAGAATCAGGTGGCAAGCTGAAGAAGTAAGTTAGGTCTGCTCAAAGGTGATATGTTTAATGAGTAAAGATGAAGCCGACATATCAGGAAGAGTTGCAACAAAGGCTGTTGGAAACATTAATTTAAGAAGGTAACATTTGAGCAAAAATTTGTGTCTCATGGACTTTGGAGGAAGACTGTTCCTGAACAAGGAACCAGCAAGTGCAGAGGTCCAAAGATGGGTTCAGGGCTGGCATGTTTGCAGAAGATCCCAGAGTCTGATGTCCTGGAGATGAGCTGGGGAGGCAGAGAATAGTAGAGATGGAGTCAGAAGAATATTGGACGCTTGCTTGTCAAAGCCTTGCAGTCTCTTCTAGATGAGTTGCCCTTTCCACTGAGTGATGCAGCAGGCCATGAGATGATTCTTAGCAAAGGTTTGCATGCACGTTGGAAGGCTCATTGGGCTGCTGTGCTAAGCATAAACAGGGAAAAGAAATGGGTAGAACGGAGGGCCCTAATAAGAGACAACTGCAGTAATCAGTCAGTCAGAGTCAGGGCTTGAGTGAGGTTAATGGCAGTGGAAGTCATGCAAAGTGATCACCTTCAGGTTGGATTTTGAGGGTGGAACATAAATGATGAGACGGCTGTGTGTATGAGAAAAATAAATACAAGGAGGCAGAAGTCTCTTTCATCAATTGCAGGTATTTAGTTTTAATAAACCGAAAGGAAGACTGTAAGTGCAGCAGACATTGGTACTGTTTAGGTGTGTGTTTACATTGTGGTGTCTGGCATGCAGTGGCAATGAAGGGAAGGCACATGGTTCTGCGGATATGTTCTACAGTGGAGTGGTCGAGTCTGTAAGTGAACTTTTCAGAGTAGAGTAGATATTTCAAGCAGCTCACCAAAAGTGTGTCTGAAAAGAGAGCTCTCAGAACTGAGATCTGGGACAGTTTGGGTTGCGGTGTAAGGAACAAAAGAAAGAGACTAAAACCAGCAGGCCAGGAGAATGTGGCATTCTGGAAGTCTGTGAATGATAGGTTTCTAGAAGGAAAAAAAAAAAAGATCAACTATCCCAGCTGTAGTTACTTGACCACGTCATAAAAGATTGAGAATTACCGAGTGCTGGCATTAGTCAAGTGGAGGCAGTGTCTGTGAATGGTGCTTTTAAGCCACTGATTGTAATAGAGTTGAGAGGAAATTGAATGAATGGGTTTGGAGACAGAGATAATTCAATTAAAGTATTTTGATTTAAAACAAAAAAGGTCATCAAAACCTTTGGGTGCATGGATACTAGAAGTGGAGTCAAGTGAGATTTTCTTTCATAATGGGAGTAATAGCACAATACTTGTATATTGATGAGAATTAAAAGTATAGAGGTGAAAAACTAATGTTTCACCAGTTTTTGACAGAAAGAGGGATTGGAAATTGCTGAAACAACACCTGTAGGTCGGCAGGGAGGTTTGGGCCCTAGTGCTTGAATGAGGGTCTGTTCTAGGCTTAGCGAAGAGCTAAGCATGGGTGGCTGGGGTACCTGCAGGTAGAAGAGGCAGTGGTGAAAATTTGCTGGAAGTTCTGTTGTGAATGAATGGTTCTGTTTTGAATGAGTGGTTCTGTTATGAATGAGTGGCTGAGGGTGAATGAGGCCTTGGAGCTTCAAGGCAGAGGAGAAAGAATGATGTTTGAATAGACTGGATTAGAAGAAACAAAATCAAATACTGAATATTCTCACTTATGAGTGGGGGCTAAACAATCGGTACACATGGCCATACAGAGGAAAATAGATACTGGGGACTTGAAAAAGGGGGAGGATGAGAAGGGGGTGAGGATTGAAAACTTACCCATTTGGTACAATGTTCACTATTTGGGTGAAGCCCAGACCTCACCATTATACAGTATATCCATGTAGCAAGCCTGCACATGCACCCCCAAATCTAAAATAAATAAACAACTAAACAAACACCTGGATTAGGAAAACAATAATGAAACTTGTGCAACTTTAATGTCAATGTTGCCTTTTACCTTACTATATCATCTAGAGACATTTTATAAAAAATATTTAAATCTTCTGTTAGAGGCTGGGCGCGGTGGCTCACACCTGTAATCCCAGCACCTTGGGAGGCCGAGATGGGCAGATCATGAGGTCAGGAGATGAAGACCATACTGAATAACATGGTGAAACCCTGTCTCTACTAAAAATACAAAAAAATTAGCCAGGCGTGGTGGTGGGCGCCTGTAGTCCTAGCTTCTCGGGAGGCTGAGGCCGGAGAATGGCATGAACCTGGGAGGCAGAACTTGCAGTGAGCCAAGATTGCGCCACTGCACTCCAACCTGGGTGACAGAGCGAGACTCAGTCTCAAAAAATAAAATAAAATAAAATAAAATAAAATAAAATAAAATAAAATAATATATATATATATATATATATATATATATATATATAAACTTTTCTCTATAACAAAAATTTTAGGATTTCTGGTTGTCATTAAAATAATAATTTAGCTCCTCTCATCAACCTTTATATTTCATTAATATTCCGTAAAAAGTGTTAATAATTTTTTAAAGTAACTCAGATATTCAGCCATCATAGCAAAATAAAATCCTAGTCAACACTCTCCTGTCTACTTCGCCTTTTTATGATTTTTTTTTCCTGAGAGGAATGGTTCGTGGTAATCTTGATGCCAAGCGTCTCATTCCGAATCTCCCGTGAGCATATTAGGTATAATAAAATGAGAGGAAAGGACTATTTCATCTCTTAGGGGGAATTTTTAAATTAACAATAATTGTTCATGCCTCCAAAACAGATCATTGGCAGTACACTGAACACTGGTTTTGAGAAAGACAGATTCCCAAAGATGATGTTATTCAAACGACATCAGATAATCAGCCATGTCTTCCTTGGTAGGAGCTTGTCGGCAGGGAGGCATATGTTTCATATCTGTCTGCAAAGCATGAAAGAAAATAACTATAGTGGGCCACAGAAGTTCTGTAAGATGTTCTTAGGGTAATTTGGAATCTGTTGGAAGGTGTAGCAGTTGGAAATCTCACCAAGATTCTTCGCAGTGGTGAAAACACGGTGAGGAAATTCTTTTAACTCTTACTGTAACTATTTTCCATAAAATAATTTTATGCTAAAATGTAGCAAAAGATAAGCAAATATTGTCAAATAAAATGTATGTGTAATATGCTCTTTGACTTAAATAAATACCTATCAACATAAATAGGTGCATAATATTTTCTACCTGGTAATACGCAGAAAATCCGATGAAATTTTGAATTGCTGGTTATAAAACAACTAGATGAAGTCAGAATTTATAGCCACACAAGACTTTTACATAATTGAAATTGCATTGTATATACAGCTTTGAAAATGGTCTTCTCACTTGACAATATATGGAATATATGGAGCATGAGGACTGTGCAATCTATTATCTCACCACCTGTGCTCTTAAAGCCTCTTGGTAGTGGTAATCCTTCCAGAAGGATGTAGAACATATTATTTAATCAATTTCTGTGTTCTTGAATTTTAGATTACTTCTAATATTTTTAATTTCAAATGCTATATGACTGAACATTCACATAGAAAACTTTTTGTTAATATATTCAAAAAAGTGAAATAGTTCAATTATTTTTAGAAGAAAAAAATGATTTCATAGCTAGTGACAATGGCTTTTTTTTTTTTTTCCAGAGGGATTCTCTCTCTGTCTCCCAGGCTGGAGTGCAAAGGGAAGATGTTGGCTCACTGCAACCTCTGCCTCCCGGGTTCCAGAGATTTTCCTGCCTCAGCCTCCTAAGTAGCCAGGTTTAGAGGCACGAGGCACCATGTCGGGCTAATTTTTTTGTGCATTTTTACTAGAGACAGAGTTTCACCATGTTGGCCAGGCTGGTCTCGAACTCCTGATCTCAAATGATCCACCCACCTCTGCCTCCCAAAGTGCTGGGATTACAGGCATGAGCCACAGCGCCTGGCCCAGCCATTGACAATTTTTATTTTAAATCTGCCTATTTAAACTCCTACTGAAATGGGAAAAGTTCTCTTACCCCCGATGATAGGGCACGTGATGGAGTTGTGGCTTGCTTCTTCAGTACCTTGTTGCTCCTACCCCTAGAGGGAGGATGCAGACAGGCAGGTCTTGGGGCTCCGACACCATGGCAGCCTCCAGGGTTGAGCGTTGACAGCTCCTGAAGCCCCAGTGAGTGCATGTTAGAGTGTGCCCTTTCAGCTTAGCCACCTGCAGGTGGCTTGTGTTCAACAGCTCAGTTAGACCCTCTGCCTTATTGCAAGGACAGAGAACTTTCTGTATTTCAGGTTCTTGTCTTAGCGTACCAGAAAAATTGGATCACATGTGGGCTTCAAGGATGGATGTAAGGTTTTTTATTGGGTGGTGGATGGGGAGGCCTGATGGGGAATGGAGTGGGAAGGTGGTCTTCCCACGGAGTGGGGCCACCCAGCGGCCGGTCTTTCCTCCAGTCAAATTCCCCTCAGCCACACTCTCCTCCAACCAAATTCCCTCAGCCTCTGCGCGGTTCCAACGTGGATGGCCTGCCCGCATCTGCTGGTGTGTTCTTCTGCCAGTGTGTTCCTCTGGACATCCAGCCATTTGTGTCTGTACCCACTAGGGTCTCAGCGTTTTTATTGGCACAGGATGGAGTAGGGGGCCAGGGTGATTCTTGGTAAAGGCAACCCTTGGGTGCATAAACAGGAGGGCGTGTCCTCATCTAGGTCCGTGGGCATAGGCCTGAGGGTGAAGCCATAGCCAGGGACCCACCCTTTTCTTTATCTTTTTTTTTTTTTTTTTTTGAGACAGAACCTTACAGGCTGGAGTGCAGCAATGCCATCTCGGCTCACTGTAAGCTCCACCTCCCGGGTTCACACCATTCTCCTGCCTCAGCCTCCCATGTAGCTGGGACTTCAGGTGCCCACCGCCACACCCGGCTAGTTTATTATTTATTTATTTATTTATTTATTTATTTAATTTTATTTTTTGAGATGGAATCTTGCTCTGTCGCCCAGGCTGGAGTGCAGTGGTGTGATCTCAGCTCACTGCAAGCTCCGTCTCCCAGATTCACACCATACTCTTGCCTCAGCCTCCTGAGTAGCTGGGACTACAGGCGCCCGCCGCCACACCTGGCTAATTTTTTGTATTTTTAGTAGAGACGGGATTTCACCGTGTTAGCCAGGATGGTCTCGATCTCCTGACCTCGTGATCCGCCAGCCTTGGCCTCCCAAAGTGCTGGGATTACAGGTGTGAGCCACCGTGCCCAGCCAGACCCACTCTTTTCTACCCAGGACTTCCCTGCCCTGCTTCTCTATCACTACTATCAGCATAGAGTGTATGAGAAGGGTTATTTTGCTAGAAAATCATGATTCTTACTAATTAGGACAGAAAATAAACACAGTCTTTTTAATGTAAATAACTTTGATTGCTAGTGTTTGAGAATGATGTCATCTGGCTTATATGTGCTACAATTTAAAATTATCAGGCCTTTGACTTTTTTTGTTAGAGAAAAGGAAATAATGGGAAAATCTAATATTTCCACACCCTAGTCCCCAAATCACTGAGAAACTATTTTTTCTATCAGGGTTGTCGTATATTTCTTACTGATGTTTGCAGATTTACATTATATATAGAATTGCCATATCGTTCTTACCATGTTGATAGAGTTAATTTCTCCCTGAATTCTATCAAGATTACAAAACATTTTCTATAATGCAATACTTTTTCCTGAAACAAACCCGTGTGTGGAAAGCTTTTCTTTATCTTTATCTTTTCATTATTTTAAATTCATCGTATTTTGTTGGCTTCATGATGTCAATTTTCCCTGTTTGCTCACCTTAATAGAGTTTTAGCTAGTGCTAGAATTTACCATTAAATACCATTAAATGAGCCGATTCTAAAATTTCCCTAGGTTGCTGAGAGAATTCAATCTTCCTGTTTTTTAATTTGAGATTATGTTTGATGAGCACAGCTTGTAGCCAAGATTTTGTGGGCTTTGTACCTTTTACTGAGTTGATACGTTTTTGCATAGTGGGCTATCTGCTCTGCAGCCCAATAAGGTACTTCCTCCCCAGTGCTCTGGCTGCTTCTGAGGATCCTTGTCATATGCCCCTGTGCAGATCTGCAGACCATTTCTTTGCAATCCCCCCTCTCCATCGAAGTTACTGCTCTTCTGGAACCATCACCAGATCCCTAAAAGTGCCAGGAGGACTCTCATCTCCAAAGATTTGCACGCAAATTTGTACCTGACTGAAAACCTCTTCCTACCGCTTCTCCTGATTAAAGCGTAAATTCACTCAACTCACTGTCAATTCTCCAATGCTGTGTTGTTTTGTTTTGTTTTTCTTATTCCCAAGTTCTAACCCAAGACTTGATTTTCTGACCTTCCTATATGTTCTCATACAATCGTGTTTGTTTAATACTTTTTCCTATTTACATTTGAATTCACTGTCCTGCAAATGAGTCTTTTATGTACTTTCCACTAGTTTGGATTCTTTAAAATAGTAATTGTGTTATTCTTCTTTCTCTCTTGTACTGATGTATTAATGTGCCTGACATGTAGTATTGTTCAATAAGTTCTTTGGGAATTACTTAATGGACATGTGCCTTATTTTGAGAGAAGGAGTTTATTTTTTAGCAGTCCAGTTAGCACATTGCGTTGCAAACAACAATATTTACTCTAACAAATTAAAGCAGAAAGTTTGCACAGTAGGGCTGCTCATGGAAGCCCTGCTTTGTTCAGGAATCAGGTTTAGAAGCTCTGCAGGCACATACAACATAGTAAGTACTAGGCAGTGGAGAACTTCACTGCTTCGGCCTTGGGCACTGGTGGCTTGGTTTACAGAGACAAACTATCCGTGGTGAATGTGCTATTCAACCTCAAAGACATTCTCTGCTACTGTCTCGAAATCCTTGATATATTCCCATCACTTTTACTAGAATAAAATTTGCTGGTACTTTCTTCTCCCTTTCTATTCTGAATAGAATTATTGACCAGGTACATTACATTGGGCAAAATTCCACCCAACCTCCACAGATATCTTCCCTCTTTTTTTCTCTAAGAGATGATCTGTGGCATGGTTTGGATTCATGTCCCTGACCAAATCTCATGTCTGAATTAGAGAAGGCGCCTGGTGGGAGGTAATTGGATCATGGGGGAAGATTTCCCCCTTGCTGTTCTTATGATAGTGAGTTCTCAGGAGATCTGATGGCTTAAAAGTGTGTGGCACTTCCCCCTTAGCTCTCTGTCTCTCTCCTGCTCTGCCATGGTAAGACATACTTGCTTCATGTATTAGGGTTCTCTAGAGGCACAAAACTAATAGGATAGATGCATATGTAGAAGGGAGTTTATTAAGGAATATTGACTCACACGATCACGAGGTGAGGTCCCACAACAGGCCGTCTGCAGACTGAGGAGCATGGAAGTCAGTCTGAGTCCCAAAGCTGAAGAGGGTGGAGTCTGATGTTTGAGGGCAGGAAGCATCCAGCACAGGGGAAAGATGTAGCCTGGGAGGCTAGGCCAGTCTAGTCTCTTCATGTTTTTCTACCTGCTTTATATTCTGACTGTCCTGGCAGGTGATTAGATTATGCCCACCCACAAAAAGGGTGAGTTTGCCTTTCCCAGCCCACTGACTCAAATGTTAATCTTTTTTGGCAATACCCTCACAGACACACCCAGGAGCAATACCTTGCATCCTTCAATCCAATCAAGTTGATATTCAGTATTAACCATCACATTTACCTTTCACCTTCTGCCATGAGTGTAAGTTTCCTGAGGCTTCCCAGCCATGCTTCCTGTATAGTCTGGAGAACTGTGAGTCAATTAAACTTGTTTTCTACATAAATTACCCAGTCTCAAACAGTTCTTCATAGTACTGTGAGAATGGACTACTACAATCTGCTTCCAACTGCACACAGGCCATTCCTCACTTTCTGGAGTAGCCACATCTCCTTTTGCATAGATGATCTTTTTCCAACCAATGGTTATCTTGGAGAGGTTATACTTTGAGGGATGAAAGTCAGTGGCTGGTATGGCTAAAGAGCAAGCATGTTTTTGCAGTATCATTGGACTCAAAATCCTTTAGTAGGCAAAATTCTAATGTCTGTGAGTTGGGCTTCTAGTTAAGTGTAGTTTGTGCAGCAAGTTTCTTAGTTTCTGCTTTTATCACTTACTATGTGACCCTAGTGAGTTCTTTAACTTCCCATTATTCATTGGTAAATTGAGTACTATAACAGTTCCTACCTCTGTGTTGAAAGAGAATTACATAAGATAATGCATTTAACATAATGCCTGACATATAGTAAGAATTCCGCAACTCTGAGCTAACTATAGTTTTACTACAAGAAGCATCTGGATATACATTTTCTACCATTTCTCATATGTGTCCCCATTATATTTCCTGAGGACTGCATATAAGCCTTTATTCATGAATACATTTCAATAATTTGATGGATCACTTATTAATATTACTACATGCAGTGGTTTCTAAATCCTTGTAGATTGCCATGAATATTTCAGTGGAAATATAAGAAAATAATAAATAATAAATTTTCACCTGCGGTTTGGTTTAACTCTTTTTACAGCTCAACAACTACCCATTGATCATATTAAATCTATTCATGCCCTGAAATACTGATTTAATGTATGTATTTGTGGGGGTTATTGCTATGAGGGAATTAGTGTTTCAATAAGAGTAATTCCTCATCTACTGTGTATATGATCATTTTGGTCAATGTTTACTGATGCTTTGGCTGGAAGTGGACTATGCATGGATTCATTCCATTGTTGGCACAGTTGAAAGGACTCGATTGAATGTTATTCATTCCAATAAGATTTTGCAGATGCCACTCAGGAACACACTTATCAGACAATTAGAATGAAAATCTTATCATTACTAACAATTTCTCAACCATGAGTTATACATTTGCTATTGTCACAAAATATCATTGCAACTCATAACACTGTATGGAGCATCGAGCAGGCAGTAACACATCTTTACTGTACCATGGATTACGAATCAAGGAGCAACTGGGGAGTTCACTTTCATGCTCGCCTCTCTGCACTTTTCCTTCCTCTTGCCTTTCTCCAGGCCCCCCTGTGCCCCAATAATCTCTCTGAGAGTATTTACAAAACAAGGTCAGACGGCACCCTGTCATCAGGGACAAGCCTGCCTCATCACATCATCGTACCAGACTGCAGGCCGCTGTGCTGAGCAGCAGGGACCCAGCCACACCTTTCTCATTCGGACTCTAAAGGTTTAGCCATTAAACATGTATTCAGCAAACTCTTGCTTGGAAACCCTGCTTCTGAGTTATCTACTCTTTTAGAGCCACCAGTCTTCGTCATAATTCAACATTCAGTGCTCCAATTTGAAGTTTCCTCACCACAACATGTGTCTACACTGTCTCCTGATATCCTGCACTAACACCTCTCTATACTTAACAGATGATCTGCAAAATAAAATATCACTTGTTATATCCTGTATCTCACATATAATTAATTAAAATTATTTCAAAATAGGCATAAAAATAATCCTTCCTTCTAATGATCAATAAAAATTAGTAAGTCACTGGATTGTTTTTACTTTTCACTTTCTCTATATTACGGTGTTTTGACATGTTACATACTTTCCTGTTAGGGAAGCAACTGCCCTTCCTGGGGTTAGCCAAGTCTTCCATATAAAGGGCCCAGACAGGAGTGCCTCTCTGTTATGCAAACTAACAGATTCAGAGCCCTACCTCTTCTATCTGGCCCTGGCACCCCAGGAGGCAATATTGCTCTGTTTAATCATATCCGGGCCAGGTACCAGGTAACTGGAGATCATTCTTTCAGCTTAGAGCCCACTGAAATTCTGCAAACTAGCCAGTCCTAAACTGCTCACCTGCTCTGCCTTGACTTCCCTGCAGAAATTCCAGTAATGGCCTGGCCTAGTCCTTCCCCGTGTTCCTGCCCCTCGGCCTCCTGACCAAGGTTTGTGCTTCCCTGTGTGACCTGTGAAACATGGGTGCCTGCTGTACCTAGGATGGGGAAGCATAACAAACATAGTTTTCCTGAGCTTCTCCTGTGTCTTCTGTGACTGTACCTGGCTGACTTTCATATAAAAGAACAGAAAGAAGTCACCAAATTCAATCTGGGCATATCATGGACAATTTTCCTTCTATATGTCTGAGATTTATTTCCTTCTGTCTATATCCAGTCATTTCTCCTAGAATTATCTCCTCTTCAATTTTGTCTCAGAGCAGTCCACCCAGAGCTCTCTCCTTTCAAGGGCATGTTCAGTGCCGGGATGAGTCATGGAGAGGAAGTGGTAGCTCAGCCTCTGTGGGCAGGACTTGGCCTTGCAGCCTCTGCAGACACCCTATTTGTGTCAATTCACATACGAATGATCTCAGGTTAGGGCCGAGGGACCTTGCTCTTCAATGGACCCTGCCTGCAGCTTAGCTTTCAGGGAAAATTATAACCTGTTGGGAAAACATGAATTATTAGAAAAAAAAATGGATTTCACAGTTTTTTATGGACTCTAAAACCTCAAGTGGGGTAAAAAGAATTTGACCTCCTGCTTAACTCTAGTTTTTATAAGAAAATATAGGCATAGCATGAATTAGTTACTATAGTGTCATATCACTTTTTCCCCTAGTCTCTTCTTTGCACTTGATTCGTCCATGTAAGTGTGAATGGAGATGGCACCACCTCGAAAATTACTTTCTTTCTCCCAAATTGTTTTTTAGCCTGAAGAAAATTCACACATAAAACAGTCAAGCTGAGAGAGTGTTTTACTTTAGGTGCAAAACTGTTACTATGTTCTGCTGAGGATCTTAAAATCACAGAAAACATTCCTTTTTTCATGAAAGAGAGGTTCCTAAAAATATGTCTTAGAAATTTTGTTTGCCTGCAAAAATAATGTTGAGAGAAAACTATATTTAATCTCAAATAAACATGGTTTACTCAGAAATCATGTTTATTATTTTACACTTTTTATGATATTTATTTGCTGCAATCCATGTATTATAACTCAATATTAAGCTGTAAAGGAAACATATGCTTCATATTTTATTATGTAAATACCTATAATTAGTAATTCTTCAGGTTTTATTTTATTGCTCCATCATTGTGAGTTATCTACTCTTACAAACAAAGGGATGAAAGATATGCCTACTTAACCCTAGTTACTCCAAACTTTTATCTCTAAGTAGAAATTAGAAAGTACAAGTATTTGTATATATTTTTCGCTTTGTCTTGCTCGTGCCAATTGATATCTACATTTTCCTTCCTTTTCCCAACACTGCTTGGTCTGAAGCCTTTCTCTAAAATCTTACCTTTTTTCTGACACTCCAAACAAAAAATCAGAACAGGTAATACCTAGGTAAAACTTGGCTTTGGAAATCAACAGGAATAATGTGAGACTTTCTGCCATTTCACTACCATGAGAGCAATTCAAGTTTGAGCTATCCCAGAGATGAGTAAATTTGGCGGTTCAAAGGAAAGATAGGAGCATTATCGTTTCTGTAGTTCCCAGAACACGATTCATTAGCAGCCTAAACATATTCACACCTGAGATGGATGAGCCGCATGCTACCTGCAGAGTGGCACTTGAGTAGAATTGGAGCTGATGAAGAAAGCTCTGGGCAGATTCAGAGAGTTGGTGCCAATAAAGTTTCCATGGACTACTATGCAGACTTGTTGTTGTTGTTTACTGTGCTAAGAACTCAACATGAAATCTACTCTCTTAACACATCTCGAAGCGCAGGTGCAATGTTGTACAGGAGATCTCTAAAAGTGATTCATCCTTCGTGAAGGAAACTTTACATCCACTGTACCGCAACTCACCATTGTCCCCTCCTCTCAGCCCTTGGCAGCCACCATTCCACTCTCTGCTTCTCTGAGTCTATTTTAGATTCTTCATATAAGTGAGATCATGAAGTGTTTGTCCTTCAGTGTCTGGTTTATTTCAATTAGCATAACATTTTCCAGGTTCATCTACGTTGTTGCAAATGGCAGGATCTCCTTTTTAGAAACCAGATAGTATACACAGTTCTTCTAATATATCCTTTGAAGTATGTATACGAATGAATAGTTTATAAGTACAGATCAAAATCAGAACACATGACACACATGTTTCAGCAACATCCTGTTTCTCAACACACTGAGACATGAGATGAACCTGTGAGGATATTCTAAAGTTATTTCCCACAGAGGCATCTGCCATTGCTCAGAGGTTTATATTTCATGCAATAAATCATCAAACTAATGAGGGAATTATGATTTTACTGCATAGTTTACCACACTTGTTTTTAAACTGCTATTTTTGAGACACATGAAAGAGTTTATTGGCATACATAGTTTACTGGTTATGTACAAGACTTACAATCCAAATTCTAAACTACGATTTGTTTTGAGCATTTACATTAGGCCAAGAAGAGACCCAAACTAGTAAGACTGCATTAAAGGAATATTATTAAAGGAATAACTTATAAAATGTTATGACCATTACACATATCTGAAGTAATGGAAGTTTGTGTCAAATGTATTCATTCCTTCTCACGTGCATTTGCTTAAATATTTCAGAAATTTCCTACATAAAAGCTAGTTTTAGAAGGTACGTTCTTCAAAATCCATTAGACTATGCTATAGGAAACAATAAAATAGTTTGTAATTTCTGTTCTCAGCAATATTTAATCATGAAATTTTGGATCTAAACTTAGATTCACAGTCTCTGATTTAATTACATTTTAAATTATCCAGGAACTTGGTCATTTATAAACTAAAATTGATTTTCCTGCAAAAATGGAAAAGGCACAGCTACCTCAATGTTTATTTTGTTACCAATTTTGTCTAGAAACAGTTCTGTTATTCTCTTCTAAGGTGTATAATATCAGCATGTATACTTAGTAGTGAAGGATATTCACCTGTGTGAAGCCTGGACCAAAAATAACAAACATTGACTTTATTGTTTATCTCTCTTTAAAGATTTCAGATATTATATGTGTACAATCACATTTGGAAGTTTCCAGTCATGATGTCTCATTGCTTTTTTTAGGATAGTAATGATTAACTTGCAGAGTCCCTAATGATCAGGGTCTATAACTAAGTTATAAAAATAACCACAAACTTCATCTTCCAACAGTACTATGAAGTACATAGCCAAAAAGTCTTTCTCCTAAAAAAATTTAGATGTGGGCCGGGTGTGGTGGCCCTTGCCTGTAATCCCAGCAGTTTGGGAGGCCGAGGCGGACAGATCACGAGGTCAGGGTTTACGAGGTCAGGGTTTGAGACCAGCCTGTCCAAAATGGTAAAACCCTGTCTCTACTAAAAATACAAAAATCAGCCAGGCATGGTGGCTCACACCTGTAGTCTCAGCTACTTAGGAGGCTGAGGCAGGGGAATCACTTGAACCCAGGAGGCAGAAGTTGCAGTGAGCTGAGATTGTGCCACTGCACTCCAGCCTGGGCAACAGAGCGAGGCTCCGTCTCAAAAAAAAAAAAAAAAAAAAAAATTAGATGTTATGCAAATGATGTGAAACATAGCTGAGCTTGCAAAAATGATAAGACATATATCAACTAGATAGGAGACTATTTGCTTATTTGTTTTTGTAATTTGATCTTGAGGTCCTTCTCTAGAGAATGGCTCTAAACCTCAGCCCAAGGAATTTGTTCGTGGATGTGCAGAGTGTGCCTTTCAGGGTACTTCTTTATTGCAGGAGATGGCCTAATGCTGAAGTGTGACCAGGTGTGCCTCTCACAGGAAACTTATTTATATTGGAAGATTCCCTTGTGGCTCTTATCTGACATGTGTTCAGTTTATTCCTATGAAGATAGCCACTCTCTGGGAAAACAGGACCAAAAAAGAAATTAGGTTTTGGTGTATTGGTAAGATGAAGCCACTTGACAAAACACATGAAATAACAGAATCAGTTTACTACTCACAGATACCACAGAGCAGGGGGCAGCACACCTGGAAGGCCAGTGGAAAGTGGGAGCTGTCTGGGACATACATACACTGATGTACTGAGTGGAGAGCAAGAGAGAGGTAGGGGGACTTGTGAGCTGAAGCTTTTATTGGGTCCCAGGGTACCAAGCAGGTTTCCCTTGTGACATTCTGATGGGTGGGTTTCAAGCAAGCAGGCATGAGCTATGTGGAGTCACTGTATGACTGAGAGATGGTCACTGTACCGTATCTGTGCAGTTCACACAGGACATGGGAATCAGTAGGACAAGTTGCGTAGGTTGTAGTGAGCTGTCCCATAAAAAGGTGGTCACCAGGAGCTGGTTGTATAAGGCAGTTATCTGGATTGACAGCCTTGAGGAACTGGGGAGGGCAGAGAACTAGAAATTGTGTCAAGGGTGACTAAGCCCTGTGTCTGGTGTGAGAAAGCACAACTTACAGTCAAAGAATAATGCTGAGGCAACATAAAAGTACAGGAATTCACTCAGAGATGGATACTAATATGAAACTAGACACCTGGATATCTTGAAGACAAATGCCTTCCAAAAATAAGAATTTTAGTTGTAATGAGCAAAAACACAGGGAAATAATCACCACATCCACATACAGCTGGGACATTTTGAGGAGGCTACATCCTGCAGGCAAAGGAACAGGTGGATATCAATCAATCAATCAGCTAACCAGTCAACCAACCAAGCAAACAACCGCTCCCTTTTTCTGGGAGCAGAATGGAAATTGCCTGCTCATGTTTCTGGTTTAAGAGCTTAGACATAGAATTTTTAACTGTTGGTCTATTCTAGAATAAATCTTTAATTCAATTTTATATTAAATTTACAGTTATAAAATTTTCATGTAAAATTGTATTAAATCATAATTTCTATAAAATACTCAATGCAATGGTTAAATATCAGAGTATACATAATTTAAAAGAGATTTGTTGAGCTGGAGAAAGGATCAAAAAATTTCTCAGAATGAACACAAAGATATTAGGAGATGATAAATTTGAGAAATAAAAATTTCAAAAAATTCTGAGATGTGGAGGCAAGGAATAGAAGAACAGTAAACATTTACACAGATCTGCAGAAAGGAAAAAAGTTATGAGAATAAAGCTTTAAAACATAATGGTTTAGAAAGTTCTAAGATTGATGGGCTTACAGACACAGGAAGCACAACATATTTCAGTAGAATAAATAGAAAATCTATGTGAAACAAAAACAGTAACAGAAAATGAGAAACAGTGAGGAAGACTATTTTTAAGGTAGAGAGAAAATTATAATAAATAAATATGTGAGAGCATATATATTGAAAGTCAGAAGATATTAGGAAAATATCTTCATTGTGTGGTGATAGAAAATAACTTTCAATTAAGAAAAGCATAAGAAAATAATATTTTACACATCAGGGTAGAAGAAAGATGATTTCAGTTTAAAAATTAATGAGAAATTTGTTTACAAAATAATCTTAGCAAAGAATTTCCAAAAACATAGTATAAGAAGTAGCAAACTTCCAGACAAAAGATTGAAATACTGGAAGCAATGAAAAATAAAACAATAAACATGTGAACAAACATAAAGAAGCATTGCACCAGGTGAGGTGGCTCATGCTTGAAATCCCCACAATTTGCTAGGCCTAGATGAAATCATTGCTTGAAAGCAGGAGTTTGAGACCAGCATGGCAAACAAAGTGAGACCTTGCATCTGCAAAAATAAAACGAAATAAAATAAATTATCCTGTGTACCAGGCCATTCGTGCATTATTCTAAATAAATATCTGAGACTGGGTGATTTATAAAGAAAAGAAGTTTAATTGGCTCACAACTCTACAGGCTGTACAGGAAGCAGAGTACTAGAATCTGCTCCTGGGGAGGCCTGAGAAGGCTTCCAATCATGGTGGAAGGCAAAGGGGGAGCAGGCATGTCACATGGCAAAAGCAACAGTAAGAGGCAGAGAAAGGTACCACACACTTTTAAAAGACCAGATGTCAAGAGAAAGCACTCACTATATTTCAAGGAGAGCCTTAGGGGATGGTGCTAAACCATTCATGAGAAATTCATCCCCATAATCTAATCACCTCCCACTAGTCCCACCTCCAACACTGGGGATTACATTTCAACATGAGATTTGGACGTGGCAAATGTCCAAATAAGATCATCCAGGTGAAGTGTGCCTGTAGTCCCAGCTACTTGGGAGGTTGAGGCAGGATGATCGCTTGAGTTAAGGATTTCAAGGTTGCAGTGAGCTATGATTGAGCCGCTGCTCACCAACCTGGGTGATAGAGTAAGAGCCCATCTCTAATTTTAAGAAATATAAATAAAATTAAAATGAAACAAAAGTAAAAAATAAATACCGTTTTGGCCGGGCGTGGTGGCTTATGCCTATAATCCCAGCACTTTGGGAGGCCAAAGTGGGTGGATCACTTGAGGTCCGGAGTTTGAGACCAGCCTGGCCAACATGGCAAAATCCTGTCTCTACTAAAAATACAAAAACTAGTTGAGCTTGGTGGCACATGCCTGTAGTCCCAGCTACTTGGTAGGTTGAGGCAGGAGAATTGTTTGTACCTGGGAGGCTGAGGTTGTAGTCAGCCAAGATTGTGCCACTGCACTCCAGCCTGGATGACAGAGCGAGATTCCGTCTCAAAAAATAAAATAAAATAAAATGATAAATATTGATTTATAGAACAATACATGTACACGCTAAATTTAGAAGTGAGGATAAAGATAAAATATGGAGCAACCCTATACTAAAGTGTACTGCATACCTTACACAATACTATGGTAAGTTTAACTTCTTAATAGAGAAATTAACATTTTCAGTTTAACCACTAAAACTGCAGTAATGGAGTATATAACTTTCAAAGTTGGTAGGAGGTAAAAATGGAATGAGATGCAAAACATCGTTAGCATAAAGGGAAGGAAAGTAACAATGAAGGAGGAAGATAAGGAAGGAAGATAATAAAACAAATAAAGTAAAATACCTAAATATATTCAAGAAAAGCTGGAAAATAGGAAAACAGCTTAAAGCAAGCCATAAATAAAACAAAATGTAATGAGATTCAAGTCAAGATGGCAGACTAGACGCAGCTCTTGAACCGCTCTCAGGATGAGGAAACAAGGTGGACGGTGAACACTAGACCTGAGTAATGACTGTAAGCCAATCACCTAGGAAACATTACAGTATCCATCAAGGCAGCAAGGCATGCAGAGGACAGAGAAGGGCAAAGCTGGGCAGCATCCCATCTAGGACCAGTGCAGAGCCAGGAGAAGCTCCCAACATGGGGAAAGAGTGAGTGAGTCACTGCCCCCAGAGGTTCACACTTTTTGCAGGGACCTGCCCAAGCCTGTAAATGAGAGGAACATCCTGAACTTCCCCAGGGTCTCTAAACTATACAGAGAGTGCCCAGAGTTTTTCAGGAGACAACACGCAATATCCATGGAGACTTCCACAGGTCTCAGACATGGAGCAACCTGGCACCAGTGCCATAGTCACAGCAGAGGCCACAGAAGCAGTGCCCAAGAGCAGTAAATTTGCTCTACTCCCCTTCACCAAACAAGACTCAGTGCCAGCTTCCAGCACGGTGCCCTACTTCTGCCTGAACTGTGCAGCCCAGTGCAGTCCTGTGTTCCCCCATGGAACATCTGGAAAGCAGGGTGGGCAATTCCAACCACCCCTGTTGCTCGCAACCCCATGCCTTTTGGGGAGACCAGCACAGCAGACCCACTTCTGCCTGAACTCTGTGGGTGGGTGCAGCTCTGTGTTCCTCCTGGGAAGCACCCAGTCAGTGGCCTGGGTAACCCCAACCACCTCTGCTCCTCCTAGTCTGGCAAGCCACACCAGTTGGGGATTCCCACACAGTGGACCCATTTCTACCTAAACTTTCTGGGAGGTTGCAGATCCATGCTCCCTGGGAAGGACACAGATAGTGGATTGGGTGACCTCACCCACATCCACTGCTCTTAGCAGATAGGACTCGCCAGCATGGTAGCACTCAAGCAAGGGAGAGCCCTCACTCTTGAAACAATGGGAGGGATGAGGTGTTTGGACTCATGGGCTGGTGGAGGAGAAGGGTGTGCCTCCCTCCACAGGACTGGCACAGAAAGCATAGGGTCTATCTGCCAACCACAACCACTGCTTGCCAGAGCACCTAACCAGGGAAATGTGGGCATGGAACCAATGATCAGAGGAGGCTCTCCAAGGCTCAGGCGCAGTTCAGGTGAGGGGTCATCTCTCTCTTCATCAACCACAGAGCACTACTGCCAACTGTGCCAAAACTCAAAAGAGTCCTTTGGCTGAATAAAGGCCTATCTGCCGACCAATACTCTTAAGCATCATCTACTGGATCAGAATGCCGAAACAGCACCAAAACATTTTGCCAATATACAGTGTCTGTGAAAACCAAGGAAAAAACAAGGAAAACAAATAGATTCTGTACAGGGTCCTGGCCTTCTCAAAACACCCAGAAATGAAGCCAACTGACTATACTCAACTTACATCACAGTTAAAGGAACATCAGCCCTCACACATGAGAATCAATAAAAGAACTCTGAAAACTCAAAAAGCCAGAATTCCCCCTTACAAACGAACACACTACTTCCCCAGAAATGGTTCTTAGCCACATTGAGATGTCTGAAATGACAGATATAAAATTCAGAATCTGCATGGCAAAGAAACTCATGGAAATCAAAGAGAAAGTTGAAATCCAATCCAAGGAACCTGAGGAATCCAGTAAAATAATCCAGGAACTGAAAGACCAAATGGTTATCTTAAAAAAGAATAAAACTGAACTTCTAGAACTTGAGAATCCACTTCAAGAATTTCTCAGCCGGGTATGGTGGCTCATGCTTGTAATCCCGGCACTTTGGGAGGCCGAGGTGGGTGACTCACGAGGTCAGGGGTTAGAGACCAGCCTGGCTAACATAGTGAAACCCCATATCTACTAAAAATACAAAAATTAGCCGGGCATGGTGGCACACACCTGTAGTCCCAGCTATTCGGGAGACTGAGGTAGGAGAATCACTTGAACCCAGGAGGTAGAGGTTGCAGTGAGCTGAGATGGTGCCACTGCACTCCAGCCTGGGCGACAGAGAGAGACTCCATCTCAAAAAAAAAAAAAAAAAAAAAAAAAAAAAATTGAATTTCTCAATACAATCAGAAGCATCCACACATCCACTGCAGAATAGATCAACTCGAAGAAAGAGTGTCAGTGCTTGAAGATCAGTTCTTTGAATCAACTCAGAAAAAATAAAAAAGAAAAAAGAAATTTAAAATATGAACAGAAATATATTATGCAAAGAGATTAAATCATATGACTCATGGGCTTTCCTGAAAGAGAAAGAAAGTAAGCAACTTGGAAAACATATTTGAGGATATAGTCCATGAAAATTTCCCCAACCTTGCTAGAGATGAGGCCATACAACTTCAAAAACTACAGAGACCCCTGCAAGATACTACCCAAGATAACCATCACCAAGGCACATAGTCATCATATTCACTAAGGTCGAAAATCAAGAAAATCTTAAAGGAAGCTAGAGAGGACAGTCAGGTCACCTGTAAAGTGAACTCCATCAGGGTAGCAGCAGCCTCTCAGCAGAAACCTAACAACTCAGAAGAAATGGGGGGCCTACTTTCAGCACTCTTAGAGAAAAGAAATTCCAACCAAGAATATAACAGTCAGCCAAACTAAGCTTTAAAAGCAGAGAAATAAAATCCTTATCAGACAAGCAAGCACCAAAGGAATTCATTACCACCAGAACTTTTACAGGAAGTTCTCAAGCAAATACTAAACATGGAAGCAAAATATTGAAACTTGCTACCTATACTCCAGCACATAGACTACAATTACATAATTGTATATATAAATATACAATTATATTTATATAAAACAATTACATAATTAAGCCCACAAAACAAACAGCCAACTACATAATGATAGGATCAAAATCTCATATGTCAATACCAACGCTGAATATAAATGGTTTAAACACCTCATTTAAAAGGCATAGAGTGTCAAGCTGGATAAAAAGAGAATACCCAAACGTCTTCTGTCTCCCAGAGATGCACTTCATATGTAATAACACCCACAGGCTCAAAGTAAGGGGATAAAGAAACATCTACCAAACTAATGGAAAACGAAAAAGAGCAGAAATTACTCTTCTTTTTTTTTTTTTTTTTTTTTTTTTTTGAGACGGAGTCTCGCTCTGTCGCCCAAGCTGGAGTTCAGTGGCCGGATCTCAGCTCACTGCAAGCTTCGCCTCCCGGGTTCACGCCATTCTTCTGCCTCAGCCTCCCGAGTAGCTGGGACTACAGGTGCTCACCACCTTGCCTGGATAGTTTTTTGTATTTTTTAGTAGAGACGGGGTTTCACCGTGTTAGCCAGGATGGTCTTGATCTCCTGACCTTGTGATCCGCCCGCCTCGGCCTCCCAAAGTGCTGGGATTACAGGCTTGAGACATCGCGCCCGGTCAATCACTCTTCTTATATCAGAAAAAAACAGATTTTAAACCAACAACAACCAGGAAGAACAAAGAGGGGCATTATGTAATGATAATGCCTTCAAATCTATGAGGAGACTTAACTATCTTAGATATATATGCACACAACAAAGGAGTACTCAGATTCACGAAATCAGTTCCTATTGACCTAGGAAGAGACAAAGACAACCACACATTAATAGGGGGGACTTCAACACCCCGCTGACAGCGTTAGACAAATCATCAAGGCAGAAAACTGACAATGAAATTCTGGACTTAAACTCAACACTTGAGCAATTGAATGTAATAGACACTACGGAGTATTCCATCAAACAACCACAGAGCATGTATTCTTCTCATCTGCACATGAAACATATTCTAAGAATGGCCACATGCTTGGCCATAAATCAAGTCCCAATGAAATTTTAAAAATCAAAATTATACTAAACACACTCTCAGACCAAACTGGAATGAAAATAGAAATCGACACCAAGAAGATCTGTCAAAACTACACAAAACCATGAAAATTAAACATGCGCTTCTGAATAACTCGGGTGTACATCTAAATTAAGGCAGAAATTAAGAAAATGTTTGAATGTAATGGAAATCATAGACAATTTATCAAAACGTTTGGGACATTGCTAAAGCAGAATGAAGAGATAAATTCATAGTGCTAACTGCCTTCATCAAGAGGGTAGAAATATCTCAAATTAATGACCCAACATTGCAACTAGAGAAACTGGAAGAAAATAATCCAACTTCAAAGCGAGTAGAAGGAAAAGAAAAATCTGAGAGGAACTGAATGAAATTGAGATTCAGAAGTACATACTAAATATCAGTGAAAACAAGAGTTGATTTCTCAAAAGAATAAATAGGACTGACAGACCATTAGCTAGGTTAACAAATTTAAAAAAAAAGAAGAGAAGTTCCAAATAAGCACAAACAGAAATGACAAAGATGATGTTACTACCAATATCACAGAAATACAAAAGGTCCTCATATACTATTATGAACACTTCTACACACACAAATTAGAGAATCTTGAGTGAAATGAAAACATTCCTAGAAACACACAACCTCCAAAGATTGAATCAGGAAGGAAGTAAAAACTTGAACAGATCAATAACAAGTCCAGATATTGAATCAATAATAGAAAATCTACCAATCAAAAAGAGCCCTGGACAAGATATATTCACAGCCAATTTCTACCAGATGTACAAAGAAGAACTAATACCAATCCTATTGAAACGTTTGCAAAAAATCAAGAAGGAGTGACGTCTTCCTAACTCATTCTATGAAGCCAGCATCATCCTGATACCAAAATCTGGCAGAGACATGACCTAAAAAGAAATCTTTAAGCCAAAATTCCTTATAAATACACTTGGAAAAGTCCTCAACAATGTGCTAGCAAATCAAATCCAGTATCACATAGAAAAGTTAATTCAACATGATCAAGTGGGATGCAAAGTTGGTTCTACATACATGAATTAACAAATGTGATTCACCATATAAACAGAATCAAAGATAAAAACTATATGATCATGTCAATAGACACTAAAAGGCCTTCACAACAGAATAAAATCAATCAATAAAATCTGCATTAAAATATATAAAATTCAATTTTTAGATATTTGTGATGATTAGAGTCATGTGTTAACTTGGCTAATCTACATGACCAAGTGATTTAATCAAACATTAATCTAGATGGTGCTGTGAGGATACTTTGTAGGTGTGGTTAACATCCATAGTCAGTTGACATACTTAAAGATCAATGATTCTATATATCTTTTTGGTTCTGTTTCTCTGGTGAACATTGCCTGATACAATGCTAACAGATCATAGCTTTATGAGCCCCTTGTAAGGATCTATTTCATAGAGAAGACACAGAAAAGTGTTACTCTAGGCAGCTCCTTCTTTATTTGAAGCCTTTAGAATGCACTGGCTTCTAAGAGAGATGAGTGATAACATTAAATTGGGAGTATCATCCAGCCTGTTTAGGAGAAACTGAAGAAAACAGTGGCAGAGGACACTGAGAGGTAGTGAGTGGTCTAAACTTGGTGGGAAGAGCATGGATGGTAAGTGGTTTGTGATAAATATTCTAGCACAATACTGTCTACTCCAATGTAACTTTCTTTCCTCAATTCACAGTAGGTTTTTAGTTTTCAGAATTACATCATATGGTGGCTATTGTTACAGGAACATTTACAGTATTACTATTTTGGAGAGCACAACTTTGTCAATTTGCCATTCCCAGCTAATTACAAGACTGTGTAAAAAGGAGAGTAATTATCATTTACTGAGGCCCTACCATGTGCCTGGCATATGTTATCACATTCCCCAATGCTTTCAGAGTAGCCATTGTCCCCAGTTCCCCACTCATTGGTATCGCCAATTCAAAAGCAAAAGACAACTATGACAAATGATAGTATGTATAGGAAGTGTGCAGACCTCAGATTTAAGATTAGGGAAATAAAGTTGAGAATACACACACACACACACACATTACTTCTAATCATTTAACTTATATTTCAATATTTGTAACTGGTTGGTAATTGTGTTATCAAGAGTTTGTTTTCTCTGAAAAAAATTAATAATATCATTCTCTTATAAGTAGAATATTTTATACTAGAGACAATTACCTCAATTTGTTCCTGATTTTAGCTATTTACAGAGGTTGATTTTCTTTTTTTCTAAGAAAAGTAGTTTCCTGGCACCTGAAAGTGGCTTAAGTGTTGAACAGAAATTAGTCATGGCAATTAGAAATAATTTTACTATAGATTCTATGAGAATAATGATGTTGTTTGTTGTGGCAGGAAATCAGGGACCCCAAACAGAGGGACCAGTTGAAGCCATGGTAGAAGAATATAAATTGTGAAGATTTCATGAACATTTATTAGTTCCCCAAATTAATACTTTTATAATTTCTTATGCCTGTCTTTACTGCAGTCTCTGAACATAAATTGTGAAGATTGCATGGACTCTTATCACTTCCCCAATCAATACCCTTGTGATTTCCTATGTCTGTCTTTAATCTCTTAGTCCCATCATCTTCTTTGTAAACTGAGGAGGATATATGTTGCCTCAGGACCCTGTGATGATTGCGTTAACTGCACAAATTTTTTGTAGAGGGTGTGTGTTTGAGCAATATGAAATCTGGGCATCTTGAAAAAAGAACAGGATAACAGCGATGTTCAGGGAACACGGGAGGTAACCTTGAACTGACTGCCGGTGAGCCGGACGGAACAGAGCCATATTTCTCTTTTTTCAAATGCAAATAGGAGAAATATCGCTGAATTCTTTTTCTCAGCAAGGAACATCCCTGAGAAACAGAATGTCCCTGAGGGTAGGTCTATAGATGGCCCCCTTAAGGTTACCACCTTTTTATGGTTGAAGCTGAAGGAATGAAACAAGCCTCCGTCTCCTGTAGTGCTCCCAGGCTTATTAGGACGAGAAAATTCCCGCCTAATAAATTTTGATCAGACAGGAAGTCTGCTCTCAAACCCTGTCTCCTGATAAGATGTTATCAATGACAATGCATGCCTGAAACTTCATTAGCAATTTTAATTTCACCCCATCCTGTGGTCCTGTGATCTCGCCCTGCCTCCATCTGCTTTGTCATATTTTATTACCTTGTGAAGCATGTGATCTCTGTGACCCACACCCTATTCATGCACTCCCTCCCCTTTTGAAAATCGCTAATAAAAACTTGCTGGTTTTACAGCTCGGGGAATATCACAGAACCTGCCGACATGTGATGTCTCCCCTGGACACCCAGCTTTAAATTTCTCTCCTTTGTACTCTTTGCCTTTATTTCTCAAACCAGCCAAGACACTTAGGGAATAGAAAAGAACCCATGATAAATATCGGGGGTGAGGTTTTCCCTGATACTTTCTATTTTAGTGTATCAAGTATAAGTAGCATATATGGTATATCCAAATTTTCTCCTAATTTGACTGCAATAGGCACATAGGAGCACTTTCTAGTTCACAGATAGGTTGTATCACAAAAGCTTGTTTTAGTAAACTGAATATTTGGTGTTGCTTGAAGCCACTTCCCCTAGAGACACATTTTTAAATGATGTTTGATTTCTATATGAAGCATAAAATTTAAGAAGAAAACATTTTATCTATTGTGTGACTGAAACATAATACAAAAGAAAATGTGAAACTTTAAGATCATTCCATCATAATAGGAACAATTCGCTTACTTCATTTTATTTGAGAATTGCAATGTATTTACGTTGACTAGTTTCTCAGGGGTCAGCCAGGTAGTCTGTGCACCAGTACTGATCTTTGGGAGGAACACTAGTCTGCAAGTGTTTGGAATAATTGACTTCATCCATCTTATCTCAGTAATAGTGTATGACTCTAGATTCTCTTCTTGGCTCAGTTTTTCTGGCTCAATTTTCTCAACCTGATAGTTAAATTTATTTAGATTTCTTCTATATTAATTATTTCCTGCAGGAAACTGTTTACTGTTGTGTTTAAGAGGCAATGAATCCAGGTGACAAGCGTCCAATAAGACACAGCTATGATTTTTGCCCCTAATCTTTTTCTCAGTGAGAGGAAATAATTGTCTTGAGAGGACACAAGTAGTAGCTCATAGCAAGGGAGGGCAGAGTCCTGAAAGGCAGAAGCAGGAGGAGTCTATTCCACCACTGCTGGGTTTCCCCCGCAGGAATAAGCTGAGGGTGCACTGAGCAGGGATAAACCTTAAATGGAGGAAGAGCGTGGATTCACGTGATTGCTCAATTAGTCTTCGTCTTTCTCCATTTGAGAGTGGCTAGAAGCCTATTTACATACCTGATCGTGACAGAAAAATGTTGTGGCCTGTCAGAAAATCCATTCACTTGCAGAGAGAAGACTATCAACAGAACAACTTTAAAGAAAACTGGTAGGGAAGAGTGGAAGCATTCTCTGCAGGGGGTGGAATCCAGTTCATTTAATCAATGTAGCTTTACTCTGATTTATTATCTTTAGAGTTTAAAGAGCTAAAAAGCAAGACCCTCTGGTGATTCTTCCATTGTGCCTTCTTTCTGGCCTCTTGGATTCAGTTGGGGCATTTGTTGATTCGTTTTATTTAAGGCACTGTTCTTGATTTGCTTCTTTTGCTAACATCCCTCTGTTTTCAATCTTCAGCAAACATCTTCTATGTCTTATTAAGGAATTCAGCATCTCCTGCCCAAACCATTGTAAAAGTCATATTTGTGGATATTTTTTGATATGAGAATATCCATACAATTTACCTTCTCTGGTAAGGTAAAAATTCTCTTCTGAAGAGTTAATCATAGTTGAGCAATCTCCCAAAAGGTAATCACCCAAAATTAAAAAAAAAAAAAAAAAAAAAAAAAATCAAGAGAATATAAAGCCAAATAAGATATCTCTGATATTATTTTCCAACTGTGTACAGGGTCTTATTGTTGGGTATTAAGGTCCTTCTAAGCTTGCCCTAACTTATCTTTCTTAGATATTTACGTGGATAATATCCTCTATGTTCTAGCCATGCAATAGCTCTAAACTTTCTCAAAATATTACGTTAGTTTCTCTGCTGGGAGAAAATACAGGAAGGCTAAAATGCAGACTGAACTGAAGTTAGTTAGACAACTGCAGCTCAGTCACTGTCTGGCTGAGCTTCCCACCCTTGGCAGCTGACTTAATGTTTCTTCACTCTTTACAGATGGATAAAAATGGCAAATTTTAAGTGTTTATATATGGGTTAAATGAGATAATATAATCAGATATTTAAACACAGTGTTTGTTCAATAAAAAACAAGTGTAGTAATTACCTTATGAAATTTATACACACAAATCCCTCTTCCTGGAGAGATGGGTAAATCTCAGCTCTAACATCTTGGGCTTCAGTTTCAGCTTCAATATCATCTCCCCTTTAAATTAAATTTCATTCTTTTATTCCAATGAGGATTTTAACACATGGAGAATGTATATTTTACCGCAATTAGAAATGGACATTTTATAGTTCCTACTTAAGAGTGAATCTTTCAATGGCATGAATAATCTATTTAGATTCATATTTTCATAATGCCTGGCACCATGTGAAGTCTTAATAAATTGAATTATCAGGAACTGATGTTAATTTGGCAGATGGTCTAGGAGAATTTTAAAATGTGCACAGCACCCTTCTAAACACAGCCTGAGAGATGCTTGCACTTTTAGAATCCCTATACCTTCCTAGTGTCCCCTGGGACCTCCCCCCCCATGGCAGTAGCGTTGGTCTGACCACTGGGCTACCGGACTCGTGGCTTAGGCTCCTCCTCCCAGTGTTTCCCTCCGGACTCCTCTTAGAAGAAACCCCCTGATGATTAGCAGCATGAAGAGCATAACTGGTAACTGCAGGGATACAGTTCAGCTGAGGAGGAAAGTGGTAATGATTCCTTGAAACATAAAAGAAAAAAAGAAAAAAATCATTCTTGCACTGCTTTTGTCCTTCACCTGATATTGCCCTTGCTCTCCCTTCTCCCCACTCATACTTCCTCTCCTCCTCAGTCACCTCCTCCTCCCACTGACTCATTTCCTTCAAATGTCCCATGCAGCTCTGACTTTAATCATGTTCCTCTGATTTTATGATGAAACACAGTTCTATGTCCTTCTGATGTTGAATTATTGTATTTATATTATTACATCATAGGAGTTAACAAAGTACCCTGCGCTATGCATCTGTTATTTCATCCCGAAAGACAATGGGGTAATGCAAGTGTATGGCACAGGGGATTTTGGGGTCATTACGTGCTGTTTTGTCTTGTCTGGTCTGGACTTCAAGTGCTGCAGATTGAGTTAGTCATACTCTTCAATTCGTGGCCAAATGTAGGTCTGGACTGATCCTCACTTTCACTAATACGAAGGTTTCTCTATGCTCATATTTCTGCTAAAGTTTAGCAATAACCACCTATGAGTTTAATCAATTAAAACTAATATATTATATATAAAAATATTTATAAATGATACCTTATGATATTTTATATGTATAATTTGTATTTGGTGTTTTTACTAATGGATGTAAACATCTCTTTGCCAGTTAGCTTGTATGGCTCCTTCTGCTATTCATTGCACCTGCATACCCTCAGCCCATTTTCCCATGGAAGCAACTGTCTGTGTCTCCATGTTATGCAGGATTTCAGATTAATTTCTTCTTCATTTTAGACATAGCAAATCACTTTCTCAATCTGCTCATCTGCCTATTAATTTTGATAATGGTGCCCTTTTCTGAAGATAATTGATCGCTTTTGTATAGTCATATTAATGCAGTTTTATCTCAAGGTTTATGCTTTAGATGTATTGCTTAAAATATATCACTTATAGAAATTCAAGAAAATATTATTTTACATTTTTATATTAAGAACATAAATCCATATTTTAAAAATTGTTTTTTAGTCTATTTAGGTTTCACATTTTTATTTGTATCTTTACTTTTCTATTTGTATTGAAACTTAAGTGCAGTGTCCCCAACATCATGTTAAACAACTTATTTTTCACCGTTTGTTTATGTTACTGACTTCATCATATATTCACTTTTCATACATACATTGATGCTTCCCTGAGCTCTTTTTTCAACTCCATTAGTCTGTTTATTATTTTATGTATATTGTAATGTATTCAAATATAGAGTAAACAGTTTAGGGGATGGATAAGAATCAATAATATTTTCCATCTTTCAAAACAATATAAAGATGTCTATAAATTGGACAATAGATCAAATGTTTACTCCATAATGGACAGGGATCTCAAGAATCCATGATAGGTAAGAATATTTTGTAAACTATCCTGAAGCCTATATATAATGATTACAGAGTCTTTTTATCTGACAACTGCTAAAAGGAAGAGAGACAGTAACTATTAAAAATATGTTTATGAGGCACATTAATATTTTAAATAACATGTTATATGGAAAATATGTAGTTATAGAGTCTGGTACTTACGTAATTTGCCAACAGAATGAACAGTTTGTCTGATAAAAATCACGCTATTTTGAAGTACTTTGTCACGTGATTAAAAATCACACATTCTTGGGAGGCCAAGGCAGGTGGGTCACCTGAGGTCAGGAGTTTGAGAGCAGCCTGGCCAACATGATGAAACCTTGTCTCTACTGAAAATACAAAACTTAGCTGGTCATGGTGGAGGGCACCTGTAATCCCAGCTACTCGGGAGTCTGAGGCACGAGGATTGCTTGAATCAGGTGGTGGAGGTTGTAGTGAGCCGAGATAGTGCCATTGCACTCCAGCCTGGGTGACAAGAGCAAAACATCATCTCAAAAAAAAAAAAAAAAAAAAAAAAAAAAATCAAGACATTCAAAATGCTACTAATATTCTCTCTAATTAGTAATAGAATATTTATTGTTATATTCTTTGACTGAATTTTATGTCTTTTAACTTTTTCATAAAATTAATATTCTTTTTACAAACAGAAGAAGAATTATATATTTGAATGGTAACTGAATTCAGGATTTTTGTTTTTTTGTTTGTTTAATGCGAAATGCCATTATGTCAGAGGCAACCCTGCTGAGGCACTTGTACATGTGACCTACACAGGCTTTCAAAGGTCAGTAAAAATTGTGATTGCTTGCAGATTGCTTTGACATTTTTGAACAAGTTCACAAATAAAAATATGCATCTAACCTTGTGTCCTTTGACTGAATATTTTCCCTTTTCCTATTCTCACTTTCCCAATAACATTTTGTTTTTCTGTTACTCTTTTTCGGCTCTTATTTCTCCCTCTAGCCACAATTTTTATCTGAATTTAGGATCCACAACAGCAGTTTACTCTGTGTCTCCTACCATACTTCTCTCTGTCTCTTTTCTTGATCACTCCTTTTCTCGTAGATTTTATCAGACTCAAGGGGGAAAAGGGGCAAATAGCCTGCTGAAGGAAGCAATAGAATATTGTTACAGCTCATCAAAAATGGGGGGAAAAAAAGAGAGGGGTACAATTTGCAACATAAAAACAGTTGATCCCACTCTCAAAAAGTTACTCTAGGATGAACTGCAAATAGCGGTTCACTATTATGAAGTGGATGGGGGCATGGAGGGAGCGAGGAAAGGAGAGAGAGAGGGAGAATATGATTAAGCCATGATGGGGCCAATCCCTCAGGAAGAACCCTTGAGTATAAACTTCCTACAATGTCTTTCTATAATCTTCAAATTTGAAGGATGACTTGGCAAAATATAAAATCTTTGGCTCATAAATTTATTTCCAGCCTCCTTCTGAAAATGTTGCTAATTTCCATCATGCTTTGATTTTTTGCAATGGAAAAGAAATCTTATACCATCCTGATTTCATTTCATTGTAAATAAGGTGGTATATTTCTTTTGCTAGGAAACCTAGATTAGATAAGCTTTACATGGATATTTTCTAATTTTCTAACTTTTAAGATTCTGATTTGAGCTGTTCTTTTACATTTGCAAATGTTCATTTATTAATATTTAATTTTTTGTTGGAGTGTTTTGTAGTCACTTTCTTCTGCTTCATGGTTCATATTTTGGGAAGTATTCTCATCAGCTGAAAAATTTATACTTCATTTTCCATCTCATTTTAAGGTAGCTTACACAAATATCTGTCATTTCATAGGTGTTTTAACATTCTTAAATCACCTTCTTAGATGTTACTTAACCAGAAGTCACAGGCATTTTTATGGTAGTGGTGAGGTCCTTGGGTGAGTTATTAGATTTTATATTTTAAAAGTGCCCATCCTTTTGGTTCAAGAAGAGCATTGGGAAGGTGTTGGTATGTCCAATGACACCAGGATGCTTTTGTTTCTATGTGAATTTTTTTTTTTTTTTTTTTTTTTTTTTTGAGATGGAGTCTCACTCTGTGCCTAGGCTGGAGTGCAAAGGCACGATCTGGGTGACTGCAACCTTCGCCTCCTGGGTTCAAGCAATTCTCCCACCTCAGCCTCCCAAGTAGCTAGGATTACAGGCATGTGCCACCACTCCTGGCTAATTTTTGTATTTTTAGTAGAGACAGGGTTTCATCATGTTGGCCAGGCTTGTCTTCAACTCCTGACCTCAAGTGATCTGCCTGCATCTGCCTCCCAAAATGCTGAGATTACAGGCATGAGCCACCATGCCTGGCATTTTTCTACGTGATTCTTAAGTTTTATCACCTCCTTTCTTCTGTCCCTTCATCCCCAAGACCCCAAGGGCCACCATCCCATTGAAGCCACTGCTTCTTACCTAGAATCAGTGTTCTCTCAGGACTGCCCACTGACCCTGTGTACTTCTGAGCCCCTTCGATTCCGATTGTTGGTAGTGAGTGCTCTGATGTCTCAGGTCTTCTCACAATATATCCCCCTTCAGTGTGGGACCTGTTCTTTTTTGCATGATTTTATCTAGTCCCATCACCATTAAGAAACAGCTGCACTTTTTTTTTTTTTTTTCCTGTGTATTCTTTGTGGAAACACTCTTGTGTACCACATGGAGCTGAACTTGCTTGCCTGAGTATCTTCACAGTGAAGTGTAATTGAAGTTTAGAGTACTCTCATCTCCTATGTATGTTCTCCTCATGGATTTAGAAAAGTTTTATGCACTCTAATGTTTGAGCTATATAATTTTGAAGAATGTCTATAGAGACTTTTTTTTTTTTTTCAGTTTTCAGTGTCTTGTGGGAATCCCAAGTTCTTTGTAAGTTCTTCTATTCTGAATATCAGAAGATGAAAGAATTTTCTTGTCAAATGAGCATTCTGCAGTATAAGTGATATGCATAGTGTCATAATGGGTTTTCCTATTGTACACGTATTCAAGGAGGGTATTTGAAACACCTGACATTGTTCAAGCTTAGTGTTTCCATGGGGAAACATTTGTGGGAACTCATTTCCAAATGCAAATTCACATACTTCAATATCACATCCTTGTAAGTTGCAACATCCAAGCAAACAAGTCTTCCTTTGAAGGTCTGTAACTTGTAACCTAAAAAAGCAGTCAGCTGCTTCTAGTCACTGGTAAAAATGTTATACACCACCTAGTGCACTGGTTCTTGAGCTTCACTGTATATAGGAAGCCAACCAATAGAGGAAATTATGAAAAATGTGTATTTCCCCACCAGACCTGCAGAAATTCTGATATAGCAGGTATCTGGGTTGAGCCCCAGTATTCTTCACTTTTTATCATTGAAGATCATTATAAGATCTCTGATTATTCTAGTTGAGAAATACTGTCTCACGCCTTTTGTATTATGTTGTTCCTCACATCTGCTTAGCCTTCCCTCACTGCACTAATTGTTAAAAATTACAGAATATACTTTACTACATTAAACAATAGTTATCCATTCTGACAGACTGACATTCCATGAAGTGGTGTCTATTTTGTTCCTCAAGATATTCATAGTAAACAACACATTATTTATGTATTGTAGGTGGCCAATACGTATTTGTTGAACATGCGAATAATTGAAAATGACAAAAGTGGCTGGGCATGGTGGCTCACACCTATAATCCCAGCACTTTGGGAGGCCGAGGTGGGCGGATCATGAGATCAGCAGATTGAGACCATCCTGGCTAACCCGGTGAAACCCTGTCTCTACTTAAAATTAAAAAAAAATTAGCCGGGTGTGGTGGCTGGCACCTTGTAGTCCCAGCTACTCGGGAGGCTGAGGCAGGAGAACGGCGTGAACTTGGGAGGTGGAGATTGCAGTGACAGAGATTACACCACTGCACTCCAGCCTGGGCAACAGAGCGACTCTGTCTCAAACAAACAAACAAAAAAGAAAATGACAAAAGCAACCAGCTGTAGATAATCATTTTTAGGTTATTAAAATTAAATTTGAGTGATTGATATTTTACTGTAACATATAGAGTACATTTATCTATTTTAATGTATACTTCATATGCCATCAATTCAAGGCCATTAAGTTGTCAAACTGCCTATAAGTAGCAACAAAAATTAGAATGTAGAAATAATTATTTTAAGATTTGATTTTTTGTAAATAATTTAAACTTCTTCATTTAAATTAAAAGGAAAATATGCCCAGAGGTATTAAAGCACCTATCTCCCATCACACACACCCCTTCACGTACTGGTCCCACTCAGAATCAGTGAGGGCCAGGGCCCAGGATTCTTTCCTTGGCAACTTGGTGCTACTCTAAAGGGAGCTGCCTGTTGAATAAGACAAGTTTAGGTTGATCTTCCAGGGTTTTGCCCTGGTTTAAGCTATAATGTCATTGAAATTAATATTCAGAATCCCGAGTCTCCTGCTCTGAACTTTTATTTTCTTGCTCAATTTTTTGATTTTAAATTTAATATATAATAATTGTACACACGTATGAGATACCTAGTGATGTTTTGATTCATGTAACGTATAGTGATCACGTCAAGATAATTAGCATATCTATTATCTCAAACATTTAATATTTCTTTCTGTTGGGAACATTAAATATCCTTCTTCTAGCTATGCAAAACTGTATGTTATTGCTAACTACAGTCATTCTACAGTGCTATGGAATACTAGAACTTGTCTCACCTGACTTGCTGTCATGTCCTTTTCTGTTGTAGGTGCTGCCCCTCAAGTCCTATATTCAATGACTCTCAAATGTCCTTTTCACTTAATTTATTGGCAACAATCTTTATTTCTAATAGACAAATACTGATTGGCTCTTGTGTTCAAGATTTAAAAAAAAGATTCTAATTATTCTTTCATTGTGGATTGCTATAATTTAATGTAAAAAATTTATAGTTGCCATATCGATTTCTGACCATCCACCATGTTTAGAAACTTTACTGAATACATCACAAACATTACCCCATGTCTTCCTCAATGTAGTTCTGCAGCAAATATGGAACCACCTACAATACATAGATGACGTCATTGCAATTCAGGCAGCACTTGCATTAAGAGTCTGCAAACTGACATTTGTAATTTCATAAACTACTCAACTTGTAAATTGTTCCTCTAAAAGTTATATTACACAAAGGAGAGCACATTTGCCTCAGAAGTGAGTATTAAGCTTCAGGTAAGCGTCAGAACTATCTTCCTTTTATTTATTTCTTTATTACCTGAGAAATTTATAGCTGGACCTCTCCCAGTTTACGTATTGAATCTTATTGTTAGTGCTTCCTGGGTGATGGACTGTGTATCTAGGCCTTAGGGATCTTTTTTATTCATAAATTCATCTCCTAGAGCCTCATCTGCCTGGAAATAGGTATGTCAAGATGGCAGTTCTTATGAATTTTCCTTACCTAGGATTTAATTAGAGTCCACTGTCCCTTATTCTCCTCTGACATTAGTTACCAGGTCCCTTTCTCAATTCCAGGTTCTGCCAAAACAGAAGCAAGCACACAAAGCAAAGCAAAAGCTCACAAGATCCCTCACAGTCTTGTTCCAGTGCAATGCATATACAAAAAAATGCTCAGCCCATAATGCATTTTAATTATTAAGCCAACATCAACTTTTATTAAATGGTATCTACTCTCCAATTCTTTAGCATTTCAAAAATCATGGGAACCTAAGTTCTCCTGTTGCTATAAAATCAATTAGTATATTATATTCCTTCCCATTCAGAAATATGACTTTTTTGATGTGCTTGCTTCCTTGATGGCTTTTCAAGACATAGAAGAAACTTATTTAACCCTGCCTTACCCAGACCTCTCAAGTAACACTTAACTGAACTTAATTAATTGGTCTTTCTTTCCCTCTTGGTCAGCTGCATCTGTTCCCCCTTTCCTCTCAGCTCTGACCAATGAACACAAATAATATACATGCATTCCCCACAGTGGCCATACCATTAATATGTGTGTATAAATAGCTCATGCTTCATTGTAACTCAGTGTCATGAAAACTTTGCTTGGATGCTTCTGAGTGTTCAAGGCATAGGTCTAGACCAAGTGTGCATTGACAAATGAAGGAAGAGCAGGGTACTCTGTTGCTACTCTTGGTGATATATGTGATGTGATGTATAAATCACAGTCACTGCTTGATATGGTTTGCCTGTGCCCCCACAAAAATCTCATCTTGAATTGTAGTTCCCAGAATCTTCACGTTGTGTGGGAGGGACCAGGTAGAGATGATGGAATCATGGTGGAGGTCTCCCCAATCCTATAGTCTTGATAGTAAGTTAGTTCTCACGAGATGTGATAGTTTTATAAGGGGCATCACCCTTTGCTCAGCAATCATTCTTCTCCTTGCTGCCATCTTGTGAAGAAAGAGGTATTTGCTTCCCTTCTACTATCATTTTAACTTTCCTGAGTCCTCCTCAGCCATGATGAACTGCAAGTCAAACCTCTTTATCAAAAAAATTACCCCAGTCTTGGACATGTCCTTATTAGCAGCATGAGAATGGACTAATACAGTAAACTGGTACCAGGAGTGGGGTGCTGTTTTAAAGATACCCAAAAATGTGGAAGTTACTTTGGACCTGGGTAACAGGAAGAGATTGGAACAGTTTGGAGGGCTTAGAAGAAGATAGAAAAATGAGGGAAAGTTTGGAACTTCCTAGAGACTTGTTGAATGGCTTTGGCCAAAATACTGATAGTGATATGGACAATGAAGTCCAGATTGAGTTGGTCTTAGGTGGAGATGAGGAACTTTGTTGGAATTGCACTAAAGGTGACCTTGCTATGTTTTAGCAAAGAGACTGGGTGGCATTTTGCCTCTGCCCTCAAGATAAGTGGAACTTTCAACTTGAGAGAGATGATTTAGGGTATCTTGAGGAAGAAATTTCTAAACAATAAAATTGTTCAAGAATTTACTTTGGTGTTAAAATCATTCAGTTTTATGTATTCACAAAGATATGGTTTGGAATTGGAATTCATGTTTAAAAGGGAAGCAGAGAATAAAAGTATGGAAAATTTGCAGCCTGGTGATGTGATAGAAAAAAAAAATTTTCTGAGGAAAAATTCAAGCCAGCTGCAGAAATTTCCATAAGTAAAGAGGAGCCCAATCTTAATCGTCAAGACAATGAGGAAAATGTCTCCAGGGTATGTCAGAGGTCTTTGTTTGAAATGCTTGTTTTTCGGTACTGGAAAGAAATAGCACTTTAACATAAATTTAATTTATTTAGTAAGGCCATTTTTACTTTTTGCAGAAGGGGTACACTTGTCAGCAGTTTTGCCATGAGACTACACTGAACAAAGGAGACAGGGTCATTTATAACCTGACATGTTTACCCTATTGCTGAATCCGGTTTTTATTGGCTAGAACAGGAATTTATATTTTGTATCTGTCTCGATTGGCTAGCAACTAAGAACCTTTAAAAGAGGCAAAGATAGAGGATAATAAAGGAAGGAGGAAGTAACTTGTGGAATGTTGAGAAAGGTAAAAACACTTTTAAATAAGGAAGAGGAACAGGCTATAACCCAATGCTTACTTGGACTAGTATAAGCATGCCAGGGCAAATATTTAGGTTAAATTGTCGGAGTTCAGAACATAAAGTACACTGGTTTTTTTTCACTATGGCTGGCAGATATTTAAGAATGTTAGCACAGGTCTTTGAATAAATTTTACTTCTAAGAGAAGTTACTATTTATTTTTAACTAGATGGTGAGGAAAGTTTTTTAAGAACCTCTACTTTACTTTTTACATCTTTGGAGCTGTCCTTCCCATCACAGGCCCAGAAGCCTAGCAGAAAAAGAAAAAAATGGTTTAGTGGGCCAGGCCCAGGGCCTTGATGCTTTGTGCAGCCTTGGGACTTGGTGCCTTGCATCCCAGCCATGGCTAAAAGGGGTCAAGATACAGCTTAGTCCACGGCTTCAGAGTGCAAGCCTTAAGCCTTGGCAGTTTCCACGTGGTGTTGAGCCCGCAGGTGCATAGCAGTCAAGAATTGAGGTTTGGGAACCTCTGCTTACATTTCAGAGGATGTATGGGAATGCTTGGATGTTCAGACAGAAGTTTGTTGCAAGGGCAGAGTCCTCAGGGAGAACCTCTGCTAGGGCAATGTGGAAGGAAATTGTGGGGTTGGAACCACATACAGACTCCCCACTGTGGCACTGCCTAGTGGAACAGTGCGAAGTGGGCCACCGTCCTCCAGAACCCAGAATGGTAGACCCACTGACAGCTTGAACCATGCACCTGGAAAAGCCACAGACACTCAATGCCAGCCCATGAATGCAGCCAGGATGGGGGCTGTACCCTGTGAAATCACAAGGTGAAACTGTTCAAGATCATGGGAGTCCATGCTTGCATCAGCGTGATCTGGATGTAAGACACGGAGTCAAAGGAAATCATTTTGGAGCTTTAAGATTTAATAGCTGCTCTGCTGGATTTTGGATGTGCATGGGGTCTTTAGCCCCTTCAGTTTGGGCCAGTTTTTCCTGTTTGGAACAGGTGTATTTACCCAACACCTCTACCCCCATGGTATCTAGTAAGTAACTAACTTGCTTTGATTTTACAGACTCATAGGCAGAAGGAACTTGCTGCGTCTCAGATGAGACTTTGGATTTGGACTTTTGGGTTAATGCTGGTATGAGTTAAGACTTTAGGGGATGGTTGGGAAAGCATGATTGTGTTTTGAATTGTGATGACATGAAGATTTGGGAGGGGCCAGGGACAGAATGATATGGTTTGGCTGTGTCCCTACCCAAATCTCTTGTCTTGAACTGTGGTTTCCATAATCCCCACATGTCATAGGAGGGACCAGGTGGAGATAATTGGATCAAGGGGGTGGGTCCTCCCATCCTGTTCTCATGATAGAGTTAGTTCTCAGGAGATCCGATTTTTTTAATAAGGGGTTTTTCTCTTTGCTGGGCACTTCTCCTTCCGGACATATGTGAAGAAGGATGTGTTTGCTTCCCTTTTATGACT
The DNA here is from genome assembly GCF_007565055.1 of Rhinopithecus roxellana. NCBI lineage: Eukaryota > Metazoa > Chordata > Mammalia > Primates > Cercopithecidae > Rhinopithecus > Rhinopithecus roxellana. The sequence continues at coordinate 39,322,029 of NC_044554.1, forward strand.
GTACGTTTCCTGAGTCCTCCTCAGCCAGGCTGAACTGTGAGTCAATTAAACCTATTTCCTTTATAAATTATCCAGTCTTGAGTATGTTTATTGGCAGTGTGAGAACACACTAATACACTGCTCAGCACCTCTAGATGTGAGCACCTTTCCAAATGTTTGAAATGGATCCAAGACCTCCCACTGATTGTACCATCTTACTACTGTGTCTAAATATTTCTATTCCAGAAAGAATGATATATTTTTGTTTCTCCTTGGGGTCAAGATGGAGTGTCCTATCTATACCACCCATCACACAGAACATTGAAGTGCACGTATATTAGTGGTGAGAAGAGAGGTGGCCTGGGGGTGACCTTAAAAAGAAACATATAGAAATAAGTCTAATGCTCTCAAATTCTGGATCTAAAAGGCAACAAAGAGAATCTCAGTGGTTGATGTGTGGGAAGTAGAAAGTGAATGAGTTTGAGATTATATATATATATGCAAATAATATCAAGTTATCAGTTTTCTCTGACAAAAGTCTTAATTATGCTTCATGGTTTTAAACATATGCAGTGTATGTAGCTGCTACTTAGAATATAGAAAGCTGGAAGGAATATTGTTTCCGCCCTTACATAAACACAACAAAAACATGCTGGATTGTCTATTAAATTACAACTTTCTTCAACCTACTAGAGTGCTGAAGACAAGAAAACAAACTGAAGAAAAAGAACCTCCAGGGAGATAAGGAGGCAAGCATTTGTGGGAAAAGATACAGCTGATGACAAGAAGTTTGCTAAATTTTGAGTGAATAATTGAGGCCAAGGGTGGGCAAGTGTGACAGTATAGAAAGCCTCAGCACCCTTTTCTCACGGATCTCTTGAGAAATCTGGGAACAGGGCGAGATGCAGAAGAAAACTTCCTTTGTGGTGTAAGTGTAAGGGAGAGAACAGTGGTGCCCACAGCAAAGCTTCACTAAGGTCCTTCACTCCTATCGCTCCTATGTACAAAACCAAAAGCTGGTCCAGGAAGGCTTGCCATGGAAAATCGATGGCAGTTGTGGTAAGGGAAGATTGAAGGAGGGAGACAGAGAGGAAGAAAATAAGGAAGAAGTTGCTTTTGGAGAAAGACAAGAAACATCCAGACTGTCAGACATCTTTCTGGCCAGACCTACTGAGAAAAGGGTACTGCACCTACCTAAGACTGTGGTGAACCAAAACATTTATTGGAAGAAAATAGCTTTTTCCCATCTCTAGTAGTTGTCGTTTCAACAAGAATTTCATAGAGAAGCATCCTTTTGAAAGTATGTTCCTGGCACGACTGGCAATATATCATCTCTATGTTCAAGATATAATTCAAGATATAATCAAATATAGGTCAGGATGATTATTTTTGAAATGTATACCAATCAATTGTATCGGAATAAAGACAAATTTCTATCTTTGATAACCTGGGAATATTTTTTGAGACACATAGTTTTGGATGTCAAAGAAAGAGAAAAAATGTGAGAGACAGCTATGAGGATGGGACAAGGAACCCAGGCCAAGTTTTCAGGCAGGAATATGAAAGGGGTGATTAACGAATCATTAGCAGACCGACTTGACGAACCCATAAAGGTGAGGGCTGCTTAATGGGCCTGGATGCACATGAGGTGTGGGCACAAACCAGTTTAAAGGTTGGGGGTCGATGAGGACAATATTGTGTACGTGCTTATTAAGTAATAGGAAAGTGTCAGTGATGCCTTTGACCAGGGTAGAAAGAGACCGGCAACAGGGGGATTTTCATGAAGCTCTTCTACAAATGCTATCTGTGGGTTTGTTCAAAGCTTGAGCTCAAATAAGGTCATAGATGTGGAAAGGAGGGCACCTGTGTAATGGGGATCTGCTGGAGCATTCACACCCCAACCTAACAGTGTGCAAAACACATTGTGCACTCGCCGCCACAAGAACAGTGGCATGTCGGGGGGGGGGGGGGGGGGGGCGGAGCAAGATGGCCGAATAGGAACAGCTCCAGTCTCCAACTCCCAGCGCGAGCGACACAGAGCGAGCGACACAGAAGACCGGTGATTTCTGCATTTTCAACTGAGGTACTGGGGTCATCTCACTAGGGAGTGCCAGACAATCAGTGCTGGTCAGCTGCTGCAGCCTGACCAGCGAGAGCTGAAGGAGGGCGAGGCATCGCCTCACCTGGAAGCGCAAGGGGAAAGGGGATCCGTTTTCCTAGCCAGGGGAACTGAGACACACAACACCTGGAAAATCGGGTAACTCCCACCCCAATACTGCGCTGTAAGCATACAGGCACACCAGGAGAATATATCCCATACCTGGCTGGGAGGGTCCCACGCCCATGAAGCCTCCCTCACTGCTAACACAGCAGTCTGCCTCGATCTATCCGCAAGGCAGCAGCGAGGCTGGGGGAGGGGCGCCCGCCATTGCTGAGGCTTAAGTAGGTAAACAAAGCCGCTGGGAAGCTCGAACTGGGTGGAGCTCACAGCAGCTCAAGGAAGCCTGCCTGTCTCTGTAGTCTCCACCTCTGGGGACAGCGCACAGCTGAAGACCAACAGGGGAAGTAGCGGGAGCCGGTGCAGACGCGAACGACTCTGGCTGATAGGCTTGGGGAGAGCCGTGGATCTCCCAACACTGGAGGTTGAGATCTGAGAACGGACAGACTGCCTGCTCAGGTGTGTCCCTGACCCCTGAGTAGCCTAGCTGGGAGAAATCCCCCACTAGGGGCAGTCTGACACCCCACACCTCACAGGGTGGAGTACACCCCTGAGAGGAAACTTCCAAAGGAAGAATCAGACAGGTACACTCGCTGTTCAGCAATATTCTATCTTCAGCAACCTCTGCTGCTGATACCCAGGCAAACAGGGTCTGAGTGGACCTCAAGCAATCTCCAACAGACCAACAGACAGTCCTTCTGACTGTCAGAAGGAAAACTATCAATCAGGAAGGACACCTATACCAAAACCCCATCAGTACGTCACCACCATCAAAGACCAGAGACAGATAAAACCACAAAGATGGGGAAGAAGCAGGGCAGAAAAGCTGGAAATTCAAAAAATAAGAGTGCATCTCCCCCTGCAAAGGAGCGCAGCCCATCGCCAGCAACGGATCAAAGCTGGTCAGAGAATGACTTGGACGAGAGGAGAGAAGAAGGCTTCAGTCCATCAAACTTATCAGAGCTAAAGGAGGAATTACGTACCCAGCGCAAAGAAACTAAAAATCTTGAAAAAAGAGTGGAAGAATTGACAGCTAGACTAATTAATGCAGAGAAGATCATAAACAAAATGACAGAGATGAAAACCATGACACGAGAAATACGTGAAAAATGCACAAGCTTCAGTAACCGACTCGATCAACTGGAAGAAAGAGTATCAGCGATTGAGGATCAAATGAATGAAATGAAGCGAGAAGAGAAACCAAAAGAAAAAAGAAGAAAAAGAAATGAGCAAAGCCTGCAAGAAGTATGGGATTATGTAAAAAGGCCAAATCTACGTCTGATTGGGGTGCCTGAAAGTGAGGGGGAAAATGGAACCAAGTTGGAAAACACTCTTCAGGATATCATCCAGGAGAACTTCCCCAACCTAGTAGGGCAGGACAACATTCAAATTCAGGAAATACAGAGAACGCCACAAAGATACTCCTCCAGAAGAGCAACTCCAAGACACATAATTGCCAGATTCACCAAAGTTGAAATGAAGGAAAAAATCTTAAGGGCAGCCAGAGAGAAAGGTCGGGTTACCCACAAAGGGAAGCCCATCAGACTAACAGCAGATCTCTCGGCAGAAACTCTACAAGCCAGAAGAGAGTGGGGGCCAATATTCAACGTTCTTAAAGAAAAGAATTTTGAACCCAGAATTTCATATCTAGCCAAACTAAGTTTCATAAGTGAAGGAGAAATAAAATCCTTTACAGATAAGCAAATGCTTAGAGATTTTGTCACCACCAGGCCTGCCTTACAAGAGACCCTGAAGGAAGCCCTAAACATGGAAAGGAACAACCGCTACCAGCCATCGCAAAAACATGCCAAAATGTAAAGACCATCGAGGGTAGGAAGAAACTGCATCAACTAACGAGCAAAATAACCAGTTAATATCATAATGGCAGGATCAAGTTCACACATAACAATATTAACCTTAAATGTTAATGGACTAAATGCTCCAATTAAAAGACACAGACTGGCAAACTGGATAAAGAGTCAAGACCCATCAGTCTGCTGTATTCAGGAGACCCATCTCACATGCAGAGACATACATAGGCTCAAAATAAAGGGATGGAGGAAGATCTACCAAGCAAATGGAGAACAAAAAAAAGCAGGGGTTGCAATCCTTGTCTCTGATAAAACAGACTTTAAAGCATCAAAGATCAAAAGAGACAAAGAAGGCCATTACATAATGGTAAAGGGATCAATTCAACAGGAAGAGCTAACTCTCCTAAATATATATGCACCCAATACAGGAGCACCCAGATTCATAAAGCAAGTCCTTAGAGACTTACAAAGAGACTTAGACTCCCATACAATAATAATGGGAGACTTCAACACTCCACTGTCAACATTAGACAGATCAACGAGACAGAAAGTTAACAAGGATATCCAGGAATTGAACTCATCTCTGCACCAAGCGGACCTAATAGACATCTATAGAACTCTCCACCCCAAATCAACAGAATATACATTCTTCTCAGCACCACATCGCACTTATTCCAAAATTGACCACATAATTGGAAGTAAAGCACTCCTCAGCAAATGTAAAAGAACAGAAATTATAACAAACAGTCTCTCAGACCACAGTGCAGTCAAACTAGAACTCAGGACTAAGAAACTCAATCAAAACCGCTCAACTACATGGAAACTGAACAACCTGCTCCTGAATGACTACTGGGTACATAACGACATGAAAGCGGAAATAAAGATGTTCTTTGAAACCAATGAGAACAAAGATACAACATACCAGAATCTCTGGGACACATTTAAAGCAGTGTGTAGAGGGAAATTTATAGCACTAAATGCCCACAAGAGAAAGCAGGAAAGATCTAAAATGGACACTCTAACATCACAATTAAAAGAACTAGAGAGGCAAGAGCAAACACATTCAAAAGCTAGCAGAAGGCAAGAAATAACTAAGATCAGAGCCGAACTGAAGGAGATAGAGACACAAAAAACCCTCCAAAAAATCAATGAATCCAGGAGTTGGTTTTTTGAAAAGATCAACAAAATTGACAGACTGCTAGCAAGGCTAATAAAGAAGAAAAGAGAGAGGAATCAAATAGATGCCATAAAAACTGATAAAGGGGATATCACCACTGACCCCACAGAAATACAAACTACCATCAGAGAATACTATAAACGCCTCTACGCAAATCAACCAGAAAATCTAGAAGAAATGGATAATTTCCTGGACACTTACACTCTCCCAAGGCTAAACCAGGAAGAAGTTGAATCCCTGAATAGACCAATAGCAGGCTCTGAAACTGAGGCAACAATTAATAGCCTACCCACCAAGAAAAGTCCAGGACCAGATGGATTCACAGCTGAATTCTACCAGAGGTACAAGGAGGAGCTGGTACCATTCCTTCTAAAACTATTCCAATCAATAGAAAAAGAGGGAATCCTCCCTAACTCATTTTATGAGGCCAACATCATCCTGATACCAAAGCCTGGCAGAGACACAACAAAAAAAGAGAATTTTAGACCAATATCCCTGATGAACATTGATGCAAAAATTCTCAATAAAATACTGGCAAACCGGATTCAGCAGCACATCAAAAAGCTTATCCACCATGATCAAGTGGGCTTCATCCCTGGGATGCAAGGCTGGTTCAACATTCGCAAATCAATAAACGTAATCCAGCATATAAACAGAACCAAAGACAAGAACCACATGATTGTCTCAATAGATGCAGAAAAGGCTTTTGACAAAATTCAACTGCCCTTCATGCTAAAAACGCTCAATAAATTCGGTATTGATGGAACGTACCTCAAAATAATAAGAGCTATTTATGACAAACCCACAGCTAATATCATACTGAATGGGCAAAAACTGGAAAAATTCCCTTTGAAAACTGGCATAAGACAGGGATGCCCTCTCTCACCACTCCTATTCAACATAGTGTTGGAAGTTCTGGCTAGGGCAATCAGGCAAGAGAAAGAAATCAAGGGTATCCAGTTAGGAAAAGAAGAAGTCAAATTGTCCCTGTTTGCAGATGACATGATTGTATATTTAGAAAACCCCATCGTCTCAGCCCAAAATCTCCTTAAGCTGATAAGCAACTTCAGCAAAGTCTCAGCATACAAAATTAATGTGCAAAAATCACAAGCATTCTTATACACCAGTAACAGACAAGCAGAGAGCCAAATCAGGAATGAACTTCCATTCACAATTGCTTCAAAGAGAATAAAATACCTAGGAATCCAGCTTACAAGGGATGTAAAGGACCTCTTCAAGGAGAACTACAAACCACTGCTCAGTGAAATCAAAGAGGACACAAACAAATGGAAGAACATACCATGCTCATGGATAGGAAGAATCAATATCGTGAAAATGGCCATACTCCCCAAGGTTATTTATAGATTCAATGCCATCCCCATCAAGCTACCAATGAGTTTCTTCACAGAATTGGAAAAAACTGCTTTAAAGTTCATATGGAACCAAAAAAGAGCCCGCATTGCCAAGACAATCCTAAGTCAAAAGGACAAAGCTGGAGGCGTCACGCTACCTGACTTCAAACTATACTACAAGGCTACAGTAACCAAAACAGCATGGTACTGGTACCAAAACAGAGATATAGACCAATGGAACAGTACAGAGTCCTCAGAAATAATACCGCACATCTACAGCCATCTGATCTTTGACAAACCTGAGAGAAACAAGAAATGGGGAAAGGATTCCCTATTTAATAAATGGTGCTGGGAAAATTGGCTAGCCATAAGTAGAAAGCTGAAACTGGATCCTTTCCTCACCCCTTATACGAAGATTAATTCAAGATGGATTAGAGACTTAAATGTTAGACCTCATACCATAAAAACCCTAGAAGAAAATCTAGGTAGTACCATTCAGGACATAGGCATGGGCAAGGACTTCATGTCTAAAATACCAAAAGCAACGGCAGCAAAAGCCAAAATTGACAAATGGGATCTAATTAAACTAAAGAGCTTTTGCACAGCAAAAGAAACTACCATCAGAGTGAACAGGCAACCTACAGAATGGGAGAAAATTTTTGCAATCTACCCATCTGACAAAGGGCTAATATCCAGAATCTACAAAGAACTCAAACAAATATACGAGAAAAAAACAAACAACCCCATCAAAAAGTGGGCAAAGGATATGAACAGACATTTCTCAAAAGAAGATATTCATACAGCCAACAGACACATGAAAAAATGCTCATCATCACTCGCCATCAGAGAAATGCAAATCAAAACCACAATGAGATACCATCTCACACCAGTTAGAATGGCAATCATTAAGAAGTCAGGAAACAACAGGTGCTGGAGAGGATGTGGAGAAATAGGAACACTTTTACACTGTTGGTGGGATTGTAAACTAGTTCAACCATTATGGAAAACAGTATGGCAATTCCTCAAGGATCTAGAACTAGATGTACCATATGACCCAGCCATCCCACTACTGGGTATATACCCAAAGGATTATAAATTATTCTACTACAAAGACACATGCACACGTATGTTTATTGCGGCACTATTCACAATAGCAAAGACTTGGAATCAACCCAAATGTCCATCTGTGACAGACTGGATTAAGAAAATGTGGCACATATACACCATGGAATACTATGCAGCCATAAAAAAGGATGAGTTTGCGTCCTTTGTAGGGACATGGATGCAGCTGGAAACCATCATTCTTAGCAAACTATCACAAGAACAGAAAACCAAACACCGCATGTTCTCACTCCTAGGTGGGAACTGAACAATGAGATCACTTGGACTCGGGAAGGGGAACGTTACGCACTGGGGCCTATCATGGGGAGGGGGGAGGGGGTAGGAGGGAGGGATTGCATTGGGGAGTTATACATGATATAAATGATGAATTGATGGGTGCTGACGAGTTGATGGGTGCAGCACACCAACATGGCATAAGTATACATATGTAACAAACCTGCACGTTATGCACATGTATCCTAGAACTTAAAGTATAATAAAAAAAAAAAAAAAAACAGTGGCATGTCGGAGGAATACTCATTCATTTTTTAAATATATTGATTATCCTTCAGAATCATAGTTAGGAAAATGTATGCAGTTCTAATCTTGAGATCTAAAGACTAGAAGAGTAAATGCGAATTGTACTAACATGATATATTTTGCCATAAAAAGATCATTCCACACTCTTCATCTCATGTGAATCATATTAGCCAACATGTTTTTATCAAAACTTCCATTATTATATTATTATTGACATTATTAGCCCAAAGAAACAGAATTTGAAATTGAAAATAATAGCACCAAATGTATGTATTCAAATAATATCATTTACTCAGGTATAGCAAACAGAGGATGAGATTAAAGATCCATGACAAAATAAAGAAAACAGAATTAAGAAATCCTGAAGTACATAAAGTTAGTGTCTTTTCAAGTTTCTAAGAGATTTCAGTCCGAAAAACCTGCAAGTGCAAAGCAACATTGTAAAGATTGCAGTGATGTGGAATCTCTCAAAGATACCTAGCTGTATTAGGGTTCTCCTGCAAAACAGGAAGATACATATATATAAAATGAGATTTGGCTCACCTGATTATGGAGGCCCAGAAGTCCCACAGTTTGCTTTTTGCAAGCTTGGGAGAAGCAGCAAAACAGAAGTGTAATTCAGTTTTAGTCTAAAGACCTGAGAACAGGGGTAAGGTTTATTGGTGTAAGTCATGGAGTCCAAAAGCCAGAGAACAAGGAACACTGATGTCAGAGGGCTGGGGAAGATGAATGTCTCAGCTCAAAAAGAGAGAGCAAAACTTGCCCCTCCTTTATATGTTTGTTCTATTCTGGCTCTTAATAGATTAGTTAATGTTTACCATCATTGGTGAAGGCAATCTTCTTCACTCAGTCTTCCAATACAAATGCTAATATCTTTCAGAATCACCCTCACAGATACATCCAGAGGTAATGTTTTACCTACTCTCTGGATATCCCTTAGCCCAGTCAAGTGGACACATACAATTAGCCATCAATGCCATCTATGGGACCAGAAGAGAAATCAATACAGAAAGATCAGTGTGAGGCCATCAGCTGCAATAAGAAGGGATAAAAGTCATACACCAAATTATCCCGGTCCCCAAACTATGACCAATGACTCCCTTCTCTCGAGTTGATAATCTACGATATTAGAGAATGTGGTCATGAATAATAATTTATTTGTAACATTTTGAAATGAAGCTAATGTAAGAAAATGACAAAAGGATATGATGCACTATTAACTCGGACAGAATTATAAGTTATTTTACACTCCAAACTAGTAGCTTCTTCCTCTGTTAATCACATTTCACCTACTGGACACTGACATCATCCAGGAATTCTTAATCCACATTCCGAATCTTTTAGTAGTGACTTTCAAGTAGCAGGATTTCTCATGGTTTAATACTAAAATAATGACATTAAATTAGTAATTTATATACATCACTAAATTAAATTATATATTAAACAGATTATTTGGTCATCAATCCAAGAGAATATTAATGAACTTGGTTAACCATGAGCTCATCCATTAAAGAGGAACACTAGAGCCATTTTCAGACAATTCCAGTCATGCACAGTACATTACATTCTCATGTCCTTAACCAGGGCCATAGAAAAACCAAGAAAAAATATTACTGGATAATTTACTTCTTCTCTACTCCTTTTTTCTTTGGGGACTTTGTTTTCTGTGCTCAATGTAATGGAGTTTATTAAAGTCCTGTTCCAATTTAGATGGAATGCTTATTCTTCCACCCAAATTTTGAGACATTTTCTCCATGGGGATTCATATGTAAGCATCCATTCACCTGCAGCAGTCAAAGAAAACAAAAGAGAAGATGACATTTCTTGTCTTTATTCACTTCACCTCCACCAGTTTCTAGGGGTCTGAGAATCCTATGAGGGAGCAGGCCAGGGAGCCAAGATTGCCTGTTTATTCGGTCCCATCCAGCGGCATTTTGTCCTGCAGCAAACAGATTTCTCCCCTCCTTATAAAATATCCTTCCACAAGGGGCAGTTTATTCAGATCTGCTGTGGGATGTATCCAGAACCTAAAGATAAGCATTGTTAATGAAGTCAGCTACATTCTAGTTGCAAAGAGTCTCTTATCTATAATCTTCATGCTGAGCACAAGAGATAGAGAGAATGCACTTTCAACTACGTGCTGTCAATGAGCAGCTGAATTCACCAACACCACAATTACTCCTCCTCCAGATTTTTTGCAACATAACTTAACAAATATTCTTATGATTTACTATAACTTTAGTTGGAGTTATTATTATTATTATTATTATTATTATTATTATTATTATTTGAGGACAAAATACCTTATGTGACACAGAGTGGTTTTAATTCCATGCTCTCATAGGCTTTTCTTGTCCTGATCTTGGGAAAGACATAATCTGTCTCTTAGCCCACAGAAAGCTCCATCTCTACGGCAGCTAGAATTTCAAATGACCCCAAGGTTACCACCCACTAGAGGAGACACCTGTGTAATACCTGCCCCTTGAGTGTGAGCAGGTCCACTGAGCAGAATTTTTCTAGGCACCCCTTTCATTAGATTATGTTACATAAGACTCTGTTATAGTAAAGAGCAGTAAATTATCCAGTTGACTTTCAAGAAGTGAGTCTTGTCAGAGGTCCCTGTGGCTAGAATCTGAGAATAGCTTTTAAATTATGAGAGTGATCCCCAGGTACAAACCAGGAAGAAAACATAAATCTCAGTCTTACCACTGCAAGGAAATGAATTCTGCCAACAGCCCAAATAAGCTTGGAAGCAGAACCTGAGTTTCAGATAAGGTCGCAGTGCTCATCAGCATCTTAATTTTAGCCTGGTGAGAAACTGAGCAGAGGACCCAATCAACCTGTGCCTGAACTCCTGACCCTCAGAAACTATGGGAAATACGTGTGTATTGCTTTGTTGTTGTTTGTTTTGTATGTATGTATGTATGTATGTATGTATGTATGTATGTATGTATTTATTTTGAGATGGAGTTTCACTCTTTTTGCCCAGGCTGGAGTGGAATGGCTTGATCTCGGCTCTACCACAACCTCTGCCTCCCATTTTCAAGAGATTCTCCTCCCTCAGCCTCCCAAGTAGCTGGGATTACAGGCATGCACCACACATGACTATTGTTTTAAGCCACTGTATCTGTGGTGATTTATTCTCCAGCAATAGAAAAGCAACACAATCTTCCTGCAACCTCTACTAACTACCTATTGTAGATTCTGGAGAAATATTACCAGTATCTATAAAAGTGAAATATACACTATGAATTAGTATTTTTGCAAAAATCAGTGTAACATATATGTCTAAAGTTTGCATAAATCTCAAACACTTAACAATGAGACTTGAGTTCTAATCAATGATAATTTGGTATAAAATGCTGCAATCTAGGTAATATTTATTTTCAAACTTGATGTTTTATATGTATTTTATTTCCTTAGCAGTTGCCTACCAGTTCCAGCTATCTTAAATGTGTTATGTGGTTTCTACTGCTTTACAATTCAACTCATAATATCCTAATTCAAGTAGAGAATAACAAAATCAGCACTATGTATTCTTTTGAAATTCCTGAGCAAATTTAGATGACAGGTATAGAAATTGCATGACTAATTCAGAGGATATGAGATTGAAAAGCCATATACTAGGTGGCACATACGATATTTCCATCTCATTCAATTCTGAGAGCGTAGCCCTCAGAATCACCTTGTATTAGCAGAACGTTTGAGGACTGATATAAATTTGAATAAGTGGCAAAGCAATTTGTCATAGATCAAAATGCCTTTCTTTCTTTGCTACTACAAGCATTTAAAGCTTTCTTGCATGTTTATGTTCATTAATTTCACTCCATGGGCATACTGTAGCATGATAAAGCACTGGGAAACAAAATATTGTATTGATAAGTACTTTAAAATGCTTCAAATTGAATTATTTGTCTAAATAAGTTTATCTGATTACAAAAGGAAATAAATATTCATTGTGGTTAATGTGGAAAATACAGATAAACAAAATAAAACATCAGGAGTACTTCCAGAACTCAGTTTTAAACATTCTTAGTAATATGGAATGTATCTGCAAAACATTTGAAAATAAATAATTGTTAGGTTAGAAATAAAGACATTTATACTAAAAAACAATTCAAAAATAAAATTAAGAAATCATCTTATTCACAATGATAACAAAACAAAGAATATGCTTAAAAATAAGCTTAATCAAAGAGGTGAAAGATTTGTATAATGAAAACTACAAAACTTTAATAAAAGAAATTAATGGAAAGATAGCTTGTGTTTGTGAATTGGGAGATTTAATATCTTTAGCATGTTCATACTAGGCAAAGTGATCTGCAGATTCAGTGCAATCCCTATCAAAATTCAAATGGCATTCTGCTATGGTCTGAATGCTTCTGCACCTTCAAAATGCATATGTTGAAATTCTACCCACAAAGTCTATGGTATGATGAGGTTAGGCTTTCGAGGTAATTAGTCATGAGAATAGAGCCCTCTTGATTGGGATTAGTGCTGTTATAAAGGAGACCCAAGAGAGATACATACTCCTTTCTGCTATGTAAGGTTAGAGAGAGAAGGTGGCTGTCTATGAGGAAATGTGTTGTCAGCAGACACCAAATCTGCCAGCACCTATTTGACTTCCAGCCTCCAGAACTGTGAGAAATAATTTCTGCTTTTTATAAGACTCCCAGCCTATGTTCCTTTGTTATAATAGCCAGATTAAATAAAAACACAACCTTTACAACAATAAAATAACCTTAACATTTATATGATACCACAAAAGACCCCAAATAGGGAAAACAGTCTTGAGAAAGAACAAAGTTGGAGGCATAACACTTCCTGATTGTAAATTATAGTGTAATGCTACAGTAACCAAAAGAGTGTGGCCATGGCAAAAAAGTAGGCATACAGACAAACAGAATAGAATAGAAAGTTCAGATATAAATCCATGCATATACACTTCAAAAAGGTGCAAAAACACACAATGGGGAAAGGTAGTCTCTTCAGCAAATGGTACTGGGAAAGCTGGTGTTGTGTTTTCTTAAAATTTGCTCATGAGGTCTGTCACTGGAGAACTTCTATGAACCCTAGCCCAGACAGGACTCCAGGGATTTGGTTCTGGATATTAATAGTGTTCCCATCCTGGGCACTTCTTTATGCTGGTGAGTGACCTAATGCCTTTGTGTTCAACCCATGACCTAGTAACTCCCTGAGAGAAAAGCTGTTTATTCTATCAGACAGCATCATGGCTCTTGTCTCCTCTGTCCAGCTTATTCCTACCAAGATAATCACTCTCTAGGAAAGCCCTGGCCAGGAAGAGAGTTTGGTTCAGGTGTGTGGGTCAAGTGAGACACAAAAGAGACCTCGCAGGTCAAAATACAAAAATCACAGAAGCAATTTTAATATTTAGAGATTCTGGAGAGAAGAAGGCAGCATACTTTGTGGGGCCAACTGTCCCAAGGGTGACTGAAACCTGCTTCTGGAATGAGAAACTCCAACTTATATTCAAAATTGATGCTGAGTCAACACAAAATTATAGGAATTCACGACAACTGGCTAAGGACATGCAACAAAACAAAACAAAACAAAACAAGAAACCCACCAAAACAATAACTATCTTACAACAATGTATAAAACCAAACTCAAAATAGATGAAAAATTTAAACATAAGACTTAAAACTGCAAAACTCTTGAAAGAAAACATACAGAGAAAGTTTCGTAACATTGGACTTGTCAATTATTTCTTAGATATGACAATAAAAGCACAAATGACAAAAGAAAAACTAGACAAGCAGAAAAACTTCTCCATAGCAAAGGAAACATTCAACACAGTAAAAAGGCAGCCTATAGAATGAAGGAAACACCTGAAAAATCGTACATACCATAATGATGATCCTTATACATGGTTTGAAAAAAAAAAAAAATAATGGGCAAGAGACTTCAATAGACATTTCTCCAAAGAAGACATTTAAATGGACAACAGGTACTTAAAAAAAGTTCAGCATCACTGATCAGGGAAATGCAAATCAAAATCATACTATTAGGATGACAATTTCCAAAGAGACAGAAGTGTTGATGAGCATGTGGAGAAATTAAAATCTATGTACACTATTTGTAGAAATGTAAAAAAGTGCAGCTACTATGAAAAACAGTACAGAATTTTCTTAAATAATTAAAAAACGAATCACTATGTGACCCAGCAATCTCACTTCTGGATATATATTTTAAAAGTTGAAATCAGCATCTCAAAAGATATTTGCACAGTCATGTTCATTGCAGCATTATTCACAATAGCCAAGATATAGAAACAACCTATGTGTTTGTTGACAGATGAAGGGATTACAAAAAAAAAAAAAAAAAAAAAAAAAACTATGGTATATAAATATAAAGGAGTATTATTTAATGTAAAAAATAAGACATTCTGCCCTATGTGACAACATGGATGAACTGGAGGACATAATGTGAAGTGAAATTAACCAATCACTGAAGAACAAATACTTCATCATTCCACTTATATGAGTTATCTTTTATTATTATTATTATTATTATTATTATTATTATACTTTAAGTTCTAGGGTACATGTGCACAACGTGCAGGTTTGTTACATATGTATACATGTGCCATGTTGGTGTGCTGCACCCACTAACTCGTCATTTACATTAGGTATATCCCCTAATGCTATCCCTTCCCCCAACCCCCTCCCCACAATAGGCACCGGTGTGTGATGTACCCCTTTCCGTGTCCAAGTGATCTCATTGTTCAATTCCCATCTATGAGTGAGAACATGCAGTGTTTGGTTTTCTGTTCTTGTGATAGCTTGCTGAGAATGATGGTTTCCAGCTGCATCCATGTCCCTACAAAGGATACGAACTCATCCTTTTTTATGGCTGCATAGTATTCCATGGTGTATATGTGCCACATTTTCTTAATCCAGTCTGTTACTGATGAATCTTCGGGTTGATTCCAAGTCTTTG
This sequence comes from Rhinopithecus roxellana, assembly GCF_007565055.1. Taxonomy (NCBI): domain Eukaryota; kingdom Metazoa; phylum Chordata; class Mammalia; order Primates; family Cercopithecidae; genus Rhinopithecus; species Rhinopithecus roxellana. The sequence continues at coordinate 39,337,167 of NC_044554.1, forward strand.
CTATTGTGAATAGTCCTGCAATAAACATATGTGTGCATGTGTCTTTATAGCAGCATGATTTATAATCCTTTGGGTATATACCCAGTAATGGGATGGCTGGGTCAAATGGTATTTCTAGTTCTAGCTCCTTGAGGAATCGCCACACTGTTTTCCATAATGGTTGAACTAGTTTACAGTCCCACCAACAGTGTAAAAGTGTTCCTATTTCTCCACATCCTCTCCAGCACCTGTTGTTTCCTGATTTTTTAATGATTGCCATTCTAACTGGTGTGAGATTCAGGGATTCAATTTCTTCCTGGTTTAGTCTTGGGAGAGTGTAAGTGTCCAGGAAATTATCCATTTCTTCTAGATTTTCTAGTTTATTTGCTTAGAGGTGTTTATAGTATTCTCTGATGGTAGTTTGTATATCTGTGGGGTCAGTGGTGATATTCTTTTATCATTTTTTATTGCATCTATTTGATTCTTCTCTCTTTTCTTCTTTATTAGTCTTGCTAGCGGTCTGTCAATTTTGTTGATCTTTTCAAAAAACCAGCTCCTGGATTCATTGATTTTTTTGGAGGGTTTTTTGTGTCTCTATCTCCTTCAGGTCTGCTCTGATCTTAGTTATTTCTTGCCTTCTGCTAGCTTTTGAATGTGTTTGCTCTTGCTTCTCTAGTTCTTTTAATTGTGATGTTAGAGTGTCAATTTTAGATCTTTCCCGCTTTCTCTCGTGGGCATTTATTGCTATAAATTTCCTTCTACACACTGCTTTAAATGTGTCCCAGAGACTCTGGTATGTTGTATCTTTGTTCTCATTGGTTTCAAAGAACATCTTTATTTCTGCCTTCACTTCGTTATGTACCCAGTAGTCATTCGGGAGTAGGTTGTTCAGTTTTCATGTAGTTGAGCGGTTTTGATTGAGTTTCTTAGTCCTGAGTTCTAGTTTGATTGCCCTGTGGTCTGAGAGACAGTTTGTTATAATTTCTGTTCTGTTACATTTGCTGAGGAGTGCTTTACTTCCAACTATGTGGCCAATTTTGGAATAAGTGCAATGTGGTGCTGAGACGAATGTATATTCTGTTGATTTGGGGTGGAGAGGTCTGTAGACATCTATTAGATCTGCTTGGCGCAGAGTTAAGTTCAATTTCTGGATATCCTTGTTAACTTTCTGTCTTGTTGATCTGTCTAATTTGATAGTGGGGTGCTAAAGTCTCCCATTATTATTGTATGGGAGTCTAAGTCTCTTTGTAAGTCTCTAAGGACTTGCTTTATAAATCTTAGTGCTCCTGTATCGGGTGCATATATATTTAGGATAGTTAGCTCTTCCTGATGAATTGATCCCTTTAGCATTATGCAATGGTCTTCTTTGTCTCTTTTGATCTTTGATGGTTTAAAATCTGTTTTATCAGAGACTAGGATTGCAACCCCTACTTTTTTTTGTTTTCTATTTGCTTGGGAGATCTTCCTCCATTACTTTATTTTGAGCCTATGTGTGTCTCTGCATGTGAGATGGGTTTCCTGAATATAGAAAACTGATGGGTCTTGATCTTTATCCAATTTGCCAGTCTGTGTCTTTTAATTGGACCCTATAGTCCATTTACATTTAAGGTTAATATTGTTATGTGTGAACTTGATCCTGTCATTAAGATATTAGCTGGTTATTTTGCTCGTTAGTTGATGCAGTTTCTTCCTGGCATCGATGGTCTTTACATTTTGGCATGTTTTTGCAATGGCTGGTACCAGTTGTTCCTTTCCATGTTTAGTGCTTCATTCAGGATCTCTTGTAGGGCAGGACTGGCGGTGACAAAATTTCTAAGCATTTGCTTGTCTGTAAAGGATTTTATTTCTCTTTCACTTATGAAACTTAGTTTGGCTGGATATGAAATTCTGGGTTTAAAATTCTTTTCTTTAAGAATGTTGAATATTGGCTCCCACTCTCTTCTGGCTTGGAGAATTTCTGCCGAGAGATCTGCTGTTAGTCTGATGGACTTCCCTTTGTGGGTAACCCAACCTTTCTCTCTGGCTGCCCTTAACATTTTTTCCTTCATTTCACCTTTGTTGAATCTGACAATTATGTGTCTTGGAGTTGCTCTTCTGGAGGAGTATCTTTGTGGTGTTCTCTGCATTTCCTGAATTTGAATGTTTGCCTACCTTCCTAGGTTGGGGAAGTTCTCCTGGATGATATCCTGCAGAGTGTTTTCCAACTTGGTTCCATTTTCCCCATCACTTTTAGGCACACCAATCAGATGTAGATTTGGTCTTTTCACATAATCCCATATTTCTTGGAAGCTTTGTTCATTTCTTTTTACTCTTTTTTCTCTACACTTCTCTTCATATTTCATTTCATTCATTTGATCTTCAATCACTGATACTCTTTCTTCTAGTTGATCGAGTCAGTTACTGAAGCTTGTGCATTTGTCACGTAGTTCTCGTGTCATAGTTTTCATCTCTATCAGTTCTTTTAAGGTCTTCTCTACATTGATTATTTCACTTATCCATTCATCCATTCTTTTTTCAAGGTTTTTCGTTTCTTTGCACTGGGCATATAGTTCCTCCTTTAGCTCTGAGAAATTTGATCGACTGAAGCCTCTTCTCCCGACTCGTCAAAGTCATTCTCCGTCCAGCTTTGTTCTGTTGCTGGCGATGACCTGCGTTCGTTTGGAGGGGGAGATGCACTCTGATTTTTTGAATTTCCAGCTTTTCTGCACTACTTTTTCCCCATCTTTGTGGTTTTATCTGCCTTTAGTCTTTGATGATGGTGACATATGGATGGGGTTTTGGTGTGGGTGTCCTTTCTGTTTGTTAGTTTTCCTTCTAACTGTCAGGACCCTCAGCTGCAGGTGTGTTGGAGTTTGCTTGCGGTCCACTCCACACCCTGTTTGCCTGGGTTTCAGCAGTGGAGGCTGCAGAAGATAGAATATTGCTGAACAGTGAGTGTTGCTGTCTGATTTTTGCTCTGAAAGCTTCGTTTCAGGGGTGTACCCAGCTATGTGAGGTGTGAGGTGTCGGTCTGCACCTATTAGGGGATGTCTCCCAGTTAGGCTACTCAGGGATCAGGGACCCACTTGAGCAGGCAGTCTGTCTGTTCTCAGATCTCAGCCTCCATGCTGGGAGAACCACTGCTGTCTTCAAACTGTCAGCAGGGACTTTTACAGCTGCAGAGGTTTCTGCTGCTTTTTGTTTAGCTATGCCCTGTCCCCAGAGGTGGAGTCTACAAGGGCAGGCAGGCCTCCTTGAGCTGTGGTGGGTCCACCTAATTCGATCTTCTTGGTGACTTTGTTTACCTATTTAAGCCTCAGCAATGCGGGGTGCCCCTCCCCCAGGCTTGCTGCCACCTTGCAGTTAGATCTCAGACTGCTGTGCTAGCAATGAGGGTGGCTCTGTGGGTGTGGGACACTCCCGGCCAGGTGTGGGATATAATCTCCTAGCGTGCCGTTTGCTAAGACCCTCCGTAAAGCGCAGTATTAGGGTGGGAGTTACCTGATTTTCCAGGTGTTGTGTGTCTCAATTTCCCTTGGCTAGGAAAAGGAATTCCCTTTCCCCTTGCACTTCCCAGGTGAGGTGATGCCTCACCCTGCTTCAGCTCTCGCTGGTCAGGCTACACCCATGGACCAGCATCAACTGTCTGACACACCCCAGTGAGATGAACCTGGTACCTCAGTTGAAAACACAAAAATCACCCATCTTCTGTGTCACTCATGCCGGGAGTTAGAGACTGGAGCTGTTCCTATTCGGCCATCTTGAGTGCCCTCGCATGAGTTATCTTTAAAAACAAAAAAAGAAAAAAACAAAAAGAACAATTGTTTACATTTACATATCTTTGATAATGATAAAATTGAACTTTTTAATATAGAATGACCAGTATTATTGTCCCTTAATGTATTTAATGGCAAATATGTTAAAATGTTTTACTTCTTTCCAGGAGGTACTGATTATTAAATGTGTTAGAATATTTACTATTTTTTTTTTTTACCTTTGTAGTTGTTTTAAGTGTTTGCATTTGTGTCAGTGTATGATTTGACATTTAGAAGTTTTAAATATCCAAGTAGTCAAAAGCAATTGACATACTACTTTCTGATTTTGATCTATGGTCTTGTACTTAGAAAAACTTTCTCCATCACTAAGAATATTTTAAAAATCCTTGCATTCCTAGAAAAGTAATCAGCACATAGAAACACTTAAAAGTTCTTCACTTTTCTCTTAGCCAGTAAATTCCATTAATAAACATTTGCAAGAGATTTTGATGAAGGTTCAACTTGCCTCGGTGTTCCTAAGAAAGGGGAAATAAATTACTATTCCACTTTTAATTCTTTACTTCACAACAATAAAGTTCAATTTTTTTAACCTTTAAATCTTTGGTTAATTTGTATTTGAATTCATACAGTTTTGAAGTAATAAAGTGAGTGTTTTTTTCTCAAAAATATATATTTTTATGTTTTGTTTGTTTAAGGGAAGTTTGGATTATGAATACCCTTTATATTCAGATTCACTAAGTATTTTGGAAGGTCTAATAAACTTATTTTCTATTTATGTTTAATGTATGCTTTCTTAATATTTCACTTGGATTCTCAATAAATATTTAGGCAAGGGATATCAAAACAATGCCAAATGACCATGTTTCAAATCAAAGAGCTGTTAAGAAGACTTATATCCCCACATTTCCCCATTTTCTGCAGAGTGGGGGTCCAGTAGGTTACTTAGAGTCATGTTTGTAAGAAACTTTAAAGAGAATGGTGTGTGAGTTCTCTGATTCATTGTTGCATTTAAAATGTTGTTTATTTTATTGTTCATAGTATAATACCTTTCCAAATTTATTTACTCAGTATTACCTATCTAGTCCTTAAAACAGTTTCTAAGGTATAAAAAGCATTCTAGAAATATTTTTAGAAAAACTGATTTTTTTTAGAAATGTGTGAACCTTGATAACTTTACAAAATGTCCATTTGCTAAGAAACATATTTGGGAATAAAAGGCTTTTGGATTGCTACTCAGCTCTTATGCAAGCCTGGAAACCTGAAGCAACCAGCATTTGAAAATATTATAGTATAACTTACTATGTTTCAGTGGCAGTCAAATATCTGTTAAACCAAACCCGCAAAAAGGTTTAATCCCATGGTAATATAAAAAAATAACAGAAGCTCCAATGATCTTAAATTTATATCTGTATTATAGAACACACAGGCTATTTTCATAAATGACTTGAAATTTGTTTATGGATTAGAGGAGGCAGGAGTTTTCAGTTCTCTAAGCAATAAACTACTCCTCGTTTTTAATTAGATGTTGCTTGCAATTAAATCAAATGCCAGATATTCACTGAAAAGTCCACATAATACTAGGTGTAAAACTAATCCCTAATTTGAAGCAAAAATTTATGCTGTAAGTTAGAAAATTCTTCCTTACCCAATTAAGATTTGGCATTAAGGAGAATACTTAGCCATGTATGTAATTATGTGAGGTCTTTTGTCACTGGTTCCATGATGTTTCCCAAACTAACTAGGCTCAGATTCAAAAAAACCTGCTTTAAATGAGAGATATATGATTAAACCTTGAAAAATTCAAGTTTAAAATTAATTCATGGTTGGGCATGGTGGCTCATGCCTGTAATCCCAGCACTTTGGGAGGCCGAGGCAGGTGGTTCACCTGAGGTCAGGAGTTTGTGACCAGCCTGACTAACATGGTGAAATGCCATCTCTACTAAATACAAAAAAATTAACCAAGTGCGGTGGCGCATGCCTGTAATCTGAGCTAGTTGGGAGGCCAAGACAGGAAAATCACTTGTACCTGGGAGGCGTAGGTTGCAGTGAGCTGAGATCATGCCCTTGCACTCAAGCCTGAGCAACAAGTGCAAAACTCTATCTCAAAAAGAAAAAAAAAAAAAAAAATTCTTTCTGAACAAATCAAATCTGATTATTCAGTTGAGGTTCTCAATTGCCTTTTTTGTTCTGTAGAGACTAGCCTTTAGCAAATAAGAAAGACTAATTCAATTGATATTTTTGAAAAATTACAAGGTCTGGGCCAGGCACGGTGGCTCACACCTGTAATCTTAGCACTTTTGGAGGCCAAAGCGAGCAGATCACATGAGGTCGGAAGTTCGAGATCAGCCGGACCAACACGGTGAAACCCCATCTCTACTAAAAATACAAAATTAGGCTGGTGTGGAGGCACATGCCTATAATCCCAGCTACTCAGGAGGCTGAGGCAGGAGAATTGCTTGAACCGGGAGGCAGAGGTTGCAGTGAGCCAGATTGCACCATTGCACTCTAGCCTGGGCAACAAGAGCAAAAACTCTGACTCAAAAAAAAAAAAAAAGAAAAGGAAAAGAAAAAAAGAAAAATTTCAAGGCCTGGGCACACAGAATGCTATGAAGAGTACCTAGGAAGAAGCCATGTTTCAGACATCCTGGTCAGGAGACCAGACATGGAAATCACATCAATCACATATGCAAGTCAGTCTTCATTTCCAGTCACTTCTTTTTTCCTGCCAAAGATTTCATGTACTCTATGTCAGGCCCCTGAGCCCAAGCCAAGCCATCGCACCCCCTGTGACTTGCACATATACACCAGATGGCCTGAAGTAACTGAGGAATCACAAAAGAAGTGCAAATGCCCTGCCTCGCCTTAACTGATGACATTCCACCACAAAAGAAGTGAAAATGGCCTTGCCTTAAGCGATGATATTATCTTGTGAACTTCCTTTTCCTGGCTTATCCTGGCTCAAATAGTTCCCCCACTGAGCACCTTGTGACCCCCACTCCTGCCCGCTAGAGAACAACACCTCTTTAACTGTAATTTTCCTTTACCTACCCAAATTCTATAAAACGGCCTCACCCTTATCTCCCTTCGCTGACTCTCTTTTCAGACTCAGCCCACCTGCACCCAGGTAAACAGCCATGTTTGTGTGAGCCATGTTGCTCACACAAAGCCTGTTTGGTGGTCTCTTCACACGGACGTGCATGACACTCTAAGTCTTTGAAAAAAGGCTGTTGCTTCACTGACCTGAATTCTTTTTCATTTATTTATTTATTTATTTATTTATTTATTTATTTATTTATTTTTTGAGACAGAGTCTTGCTCTGTTGCCCAGGCTGGAGTGCAGTGGTGAGATGTGGTTTCACCATGTTAGCCAGGATGGTCTCGATCTCCTCGACTGCGGGATCCACCCGCCCCAACCTCCCAACGTGCTGGGATTGCAGGCATGAGCCACCACGCCCGGCCTTCACTGACCTAATTTTTAATGCAAACGAAATTGGTTATCAGCACCAATGCTACATCTCATCACTCATGAAGAGAAGAGTTCAAAATGGAAAGAGCATTTACCAGGTGTGTGACTTTGTCAAGAGTCTTAACCACCCTTCATATCACTCAGCCATTAATTTATACATTGAACAAGTGTGTGTGTGTGTGTGTGTGCACGCACACGCGTGCCTCTGTATCAAGGGAGAAGGAGAACCAGCTGTGTCAGGTACCACTGCAGGCTCTGGAGAGGTAAGAGTAAGCTGAGCGCATAAAAATATAGAAACCTCAACCTTCATTGAAGGTGACAGGTGATGGCAACTCCCATGAATGAAGAAAAAAGAAAAAGATAGAAATGACTACGGCAGGATGAGTGATCTTTAGAAGGGTTGTCAGAGGAGGGTCTACTGAGAAGGTAACAAGCAGAGACCTGAGGAGGATAAGAAGCGACAAGCAAACTGGGATGAGAACAGTTCAGGCAGATGAAGCTGCAAAAGCCTATGTTTAGAAGAAGCAGCCGGGGCACTGGGGCTGAGCTTGTCGGACAAGGGAAGTGTGACCGGAGTAGGAGGAGAGGATGCTGGTTAAATGGGAAAGGTTCCCTTGTCCCACTTCCAGGGCATACAAGGGGGTGGGGCTCACTTCCTCGGGGCCCCACTGTTCAAACCTCTACGGGAACACACAGACGGGCAGGTTGTGGGGTTCTGACCCCAAGACAGTGTCTAGGGTTGAATGTTTACAGCTGAAGCCCCAGTGGGCATGTTACAGGATGCTCTTTTAGTTTGCCATCTTTTAGTCTGCCTGGTTTGCATTAACCAGGTCAATTAGACCTTCTACCTTGTCTCAAGGACAGAGGACCTTCTGTATCCTGGGTTCTTTCATTGGTGTATCGGAAGAAGCGGATCACATATGGGCTTGGGGAATGAGTGCAAAGTTTTATTGAGTGAAAGTAGCTCTGAGCTGATGTGGGAGCCAGAAGGGAAATGGTTTTCTCCTAGAGTTCTGCCACTCGGTGGTCCCTGCTCTTCTCTGACTGCCCCAACCAAACTCTGCCTAGTCCCACCGGTCAATGGCCTGCCATCAGGTGCACCAGAATCTCTAGGTGATCTCTTTTAACTGCCTCCTCCCTCAACGTCTTCTTGCCATCCAGCCGCTTGTGTCTTCTTCTGCTGATCTACTTTGCTGGATGTCCAGCCACCTGTGTATCTGATCACTAGGGTCTGGGGTTATGATAGGCCCAGGATGGGGCCATGGTGGGCCAGGATGGTCTTGGAAAATGCAAAATTTGCACGTGAAAGCAGGAGTGCCTGTCCTCACCTAGGTCTGTGGGGGTGGAACCCTTGCCAGGGACCCGCCTCTCTCTACTTCCCTGTCCTCCATTTTCGTGTCGTTTAAAGGGACTATGCTCTTCCCTTCCCAGTACTCCCGTATCACTGGAGAGTAACAGGTACTGGATATTCTGGGGCCAATGGATTACAGAAATGTGGCTAAGCCTATTTTCCCCTTCTGAAAGGGTTTTTCCACCTTAAGAATGTTACTCTTTTATGACATTACAATGTCAAAAAATAACAGATGCTGGCAAGGTTGTGGATAAATGAAAACGGTTATACCCTGTTGGTGGGAGCATACACTAGTTCAACTATTGTGGTAAACAGTGTGGCAATTCCTTAAAGACCAAAAGAACAGAACTACCACTTAGCCAGCAATCCCATTACTGGCTGTATGCCCAAAGGAATAGAAATCATTCTATTATAAAGACACATGCGTGTGTATGTTCATTCCAGCACTATTCACAAGAGCAAAGACATGGAATCAACCGAAATCCCATCAAAGATAGACTGGATAAAGAAAATGTGGTACAGCTATACCATGTGCTACTATGCAGCCATAAAAAAGAATGACACAATGTCCTTTGCAGGAACATGGATGGAGCTGGAGGCCATTATCCTTAGCAAACTGATGCAGGAACAGAAAAGCAAATACCACATGTTCACATGTTCTCACTTACAAGTGTGAGCTCAATGATGAGAACATGTAGACACACAGAGAAAAACAACACATACTTGGGCCTATTGAAGGGTGGAGGATGGGAGGAGGGAGAAGATCAAGAAAAAAAAAAAAAAAAAAACTAATGGGCACTAGGCTTAATTGTTGAGTGGTGAAATAATCTGTACAACAAACCCCCATGACACAAGTTTACCTATATAACAAACCCAGACATGTATTCTTGAACTCAAAATAAAATTTTAGAAAGTCACTCTTTTTAAGGGGGATATGTAAACAATCAATGGATATTTTGTAACTTGTGGTATTTACCAGCTATCTGCCTTAAATCAAATGACTATATAGACACTTGATATCCTATGTGATCTTTCATATGTTAATCCTAAAGAGTAACAACTGAGGTAGTAGCATGTGCAATTGGGATAAATCTGACCACATAAGAGAAGTGACTTCAAATTTCTCTAACAGTGAATATCACTACCAATATATTCTACCCCTTGAAATTTATATAGTAGTGATGTCAGTGTTTAATCATTCTAGCTAGGGAGAATAAAAAAGAGCTCAAAGATGTTTTTTAGATATTAAGTATAGGGATCTGGAGTGGGGGCTCACACCTGTAATCTCAGCACTTTGGGAGGCCAAGGTGGCCAGATCACCTGAGGTAAGGAGTTTGAGACAAGCCGGGCCAACATAATGAAGCCCCATCTCTACTAAAAACACAAAAATTAGCTGGGCTTGGTGGCGAGTGCCTTTACTCCCAGCTACTCAGAAGGCTGAAGCAGGAGAACAACTTGAACCAGGGAATCGGAGGTTGTGGTGAGCCGAGATCACGCCACTTCACTCCAGCCCGGCGACGGAGCAAAAATCTGTCAAAAAAAAAAAAAAAAAAATTAGCCAGGCATGGTGTCATGTGCCTGTAATCCCAGCTACTCAGGCAGCTGAGGCAGGAGAATCACTTGAACCCGGGAGGCGGGGGTGGCAGTGAGTCAAGATTGTGCCACTGCATTCCAGCCTGGGCAACAGAGCAATGCTCTGTGTCAAAAAATAAATAAATAAATAATAATAATAATAATAATAATAATAATAATAAGTATGGGGAGTATTTTGCTCTGGACTTACTGAATCCAGGAAAGTATTGCCTTTGCCCTTACTGAGTTTGTAATCTAATTCACGCAGGAAAGAGGCATAGAAAACTAACCACACTTCAAGGCTGACTACAATCAGTGTGATGCCATAGAGCCAACATCCCACCAAAGGCAGAAGGGTAAGTACTGCCTTGAAGGCAAGGGAAGACATTGTGGAGTAGGATGTGCCAAGAGAATACTGAAGAACAATTGGGATTCACAGAGAAGCTGACCAGGTAGGAAAGATAATCCAGTTTAAAGAAAAATGCAAACAAAGACAATTCTGGCTTTTCTTCATTGCACTCTTTCCTGTTGTCAAATTGCTGCCTCTTCTTTAGGCTGAAGGCCCTGGTTTTATAAATGTGATATCTATAGATAATGTTATGCTAATGGGTGAGGCATTAGCTTATTTTACTTGATAACCTATTTAAAGAAGTATAAGCCAGAGAAGTAGTTCTTCTGACAGGATTCAAGGAGGATCCTTTCCTCTGAGCTGCAAGATATACACCGTAAGGATTCTCATGTGGTCTAACACAGAGGGAATTTCCTCCACAGGGCATTTCAACATTCTTTTTATATTGGCTATAGAAGGAAGCATCTCCTTGCCTGCTTTCTTCCTGTTCTTCCAAGACCTAGAAGAGTCCTTACAGTTCATGCATTCTCTATCTTACTTTCCTCTGGCTCTCTCCTAGTGGCAAATCCCTTTTCCAAGGGATTTTGAGAAATATAGAGTTATATCTGTAGTATATTGTTTTTTAACATAAATCCTAATCTGATTTTAAATAGGAGAGCAGGTACGTATGAAAATGCTGAGATAAAAAGCCTTTCAATAGCGCTAGTGATTCATCAAGCATAAAGAAAGGAAATGCACATTATCCAAACACTTCACAAATATTTATTGAAAATTACCTCAGGATGAATTATCACTTAGGTATTGAGAATGCAATAAAGAACAACAGAGAGTTCCTGTCCTCTCTGTCATATAGTCTAGAAGAGAAGAAGAAATAGCGGATGTTTTCTAGGTATGAAAAAGTAGGTGGTAGAAATTAACGTAGATTTCTAAATGGGCATGGAAGAAGTCTTACATTAAGTCTCCAGAATTAGGAAATGTATTGGTAGAATCCTTACATTGGTTCCTTAATCCATCTTAATGGGGAAGGCCAAATGGAAGCCTCAGATACCACCATTGCCCTGACAGCCTTGATTACATTGACTTGAGGGCATGGTAGAGTTTAGTGCCAATCTGGAAGACCTAAAGAACAAGAGCGGTGAATACTGTCATCTATCCACTCAATTCATAATCTACACTCCAAATCCACGTGGATCCTGGATGATGGCTGAAGGTTACCATAAACCCAGGCAAAAAGTAGCTCAACTGCAGTTTGCATGCCAGATATGGCAACTTTGCTAAATTAAATGAACAAAACCTCAGATAAGTGATATGTGGTCACTGATCTTTAAAGCTTTCTTTTATACAGCTAATAGAAATAAAGAAAAAGCTATTTTTATATGCAACAGGTAAGATACACATTTAGAGTCTTGGTGAATGAGATGGTTTGGTTCTGTGTACCCACACAAATTTCATGTTGGATTATAATCCCCAATCCCCTTACCCAAGGGACCTGGTAGGAGGTGATTGGACCATGGTGACAGATTTCCCCCTTGCTGTTCTCATGACAATGAATGGGTTCTCCCCACATCTGGTTGTTTGAAAGTATATAGCGCTTCCTGCTTCTTGGTCTCTTCCTTCTGCTCTGGCCATGTGAAGACCAGACTCACTTCACTTTTGCTTTCTGCCATGATTGTAAGTCTCAGGAGGCCTCCCCAGAAGCAGAAGCCTATATGTCCTTCAGAACCATGAGCTGATTAATCTTCTTTTCTTTATAAATTACTCATTTTCAGGCATTTCTTATAGCTGTGCAATAATGGACTAATAAAGAAAATTGGTACCAGAGAAGTGGGGCATTGCTATGAAGTTACCTGAAAGTGTGGAAGCAACTTAGGAACTGAGTAATGGGCCAAGGTTGAAACAGTTTGGAGGGCTCAAGAGAAGACAGGAAGATGTAGGAAAGTTTGGAACTTTACAGAGACTTGTTGAGTGGTTGTGACCAAAATTCTGATAGAGATATGGACAATGAATTCCAGGCTGAGGTGGTTGCAGATGGAGATGAAGAACTTCTTGAGAGCTGGAGTAAAGGTCACCCTTGCTATGCTTTAGCAAAGAGGCTGGGGCATTGTGCCCCTGTTCTATATATCTGTGGAACTTTGAATTTGAGAGAGATGATTTAACGTATCAGTCAAAAGAAATTTCTAAGCAGCAAAGCATTCAAGATGTAGCCTGGCTGTTTCTAAAAACCAATGCTCATCTGCATAAACAAAGAAATGACCCAAAATCAGAACTTACATTTTAAAATAAAAATAGCATAAAATATTGGAAATTTTGCAGCCTGACCATGTGCTAGAAAAGAAAAACAAATTTTCTAGGTAGAAATTCAAGCAACCTACAGAAATGTGTGTAAATAAAGAGGAGCTAAATGTTAATAGCCAAGACAATGGGGAACATGCCTCCAAGGCATTTCAGAGACCTTCATGGCAGCCCCTTCCATCACAGGCCCAGAGGCCTAGGAAGAAGGAATGGTTTTGAGGGGAAGGTCCAGTGCGCTGCTGCTCTGTGCAGCCTCAGGACAGGGCACCCTGCGTCTCAGCTGCTCCAGCTCCAGCCATGGCTTAAGGACTCCAGATATATCTCAGACTGCTGCTCCAGAGAGTGCATGCTGGAAGCTGCCAAGTCTTCCAGATGGTGTTAAGCCTGCAGGTGTGCAAGGAAAAGAGTTGAGGCTTGGAAGCCTCCATCTAGATTTCACAGGTTGTTTGAAAATGCCTGGATGTGCAGCCAGAAGTCTGCTGCAGGGACAGAGCCCCCAGCAGTAGGCACTCCCCCTAATAGGAGTGCCAAAGGGAAAGGTGAGGTTGGAACCCCCACACAGAGTCCCTAATGGGTCACTGCCTAATGGAGCAGAGAGAAGAAGGCCACCATTCTGTAGACCCAAGCATGGTAGATCCACCGACAGCTTGCACTGTGCATCTGGAAAAGCCACTCAATGCCTCGGCCCATTACTCAGTTTCTAAATTGCTTCCACATTTTCAGGTATCTTTATAGCAATGCTCTGCTTCTCTGGTACTAATTTTCTTTATTAGTCCATTAATAAAGCAGTGGAGCTGCCCAAGGCCTTGGGAGCCCACCCATTGTGTCAGTATGGCCTGGATTTTAGACCGGGAGTCAAAGGAGATTATTTTGGAACTTTATGATTTAGTGACTTCCCTGCTGGGATTCAGACTTGCATGAAGCCTGCAGCCCGTTTGCTCTGGCCTATTTCTTCCTTTTGGAATGAAAGCATATATCCAATGCCTGTACCTCCCTTGTATCTTGGAAGTAACTAACTTGTTTTTGATTTTACAAGCTCATAGGTGGAAGGAATTTGCATTGTCTCAGATGAGATTTTGGACTCTGACTTTTGAGGTAAGCTGGGAGGAGTTAAGACTTTGGGGGACACTTGAGAAGGCATGATTTTGTTTTGAAATGTGAGAAGGATATGAGATTTGGGAGGGGCCAGGAGTGGGATAATATTGTTTGGTTCTGTGTCTCCACCAAAATCTCATGTTGAATAGTAATTCCTAATATTGGGAGAGGGACCTGGTAGGAGGTGACTGGATCATAGGGGCAGATTTCCACTTTGCTGTTCTCATGGGAGTGAGTGAATTCTCATGAGATTTGGTTGTTTAAAAGTGTGTAGCATTTCCTCCTTTGCTCTCTCTTCCTCCCCCTCTGGCCATGTGAAGACCAGGCCTGCTTCCCCTTCACCTTCCCAATGATTGTACCTTTCCTGAGGCCTCCCCAGAAGCAGAAACCTGTATAACCTGGAGAACCATGAGCCAATTAAACTTCTTTTCTTTATAAATTACTAATTTTCAGGTAGTTCTTTATAGCAGCTCGAGGATGAACTAATACAGCCAAGTACTGTGCTAACATACTTCCTCCCTATCTTAATATAATTAATGAGAGAGAGATTACCTGAAAAAACATAGAGAACATCACAGTGGTGATAAAAGAAAAACTATAGCTGAATTAAATTTAAAGGAGTTTGACTGAGCAATGAACAATTTGCAAGATGGGCAGCCTCCGGAATCACAGCAGATTCACAGAGACTCCAAAGGGGTCTCCTGGTCAGAACAAATTTATAGACAAAAAAGGCAAAGTGACATATAGGAATCAGAAGTGAGGTACAGAAACAATGAGATTGGTTACAGCTCGGTGTTGGCCTTATTTGAATGGAGTTTGAACATTCAGCAGTCTATGGGTGGTTGAAGTATGGCCGCTGGAATTGGCCGTCACCCAGCTATTGTTACAGGTGCATATACTATTAAGTTAGGTTTTTAACTTTGTCTGACTATTAAGCTAAGTTACAGTTCATCCATAAGGACTCACATTATAGTACAGAGTCCTTCTCAAGCCGTATTTAGTTTAACACTGGTAAATTGTAAATTTTAACTGATTATACAAAACTATTTATGTTGTTCATACTGTTCCAGCTTTGGTCCTTGGGAGTGACAGAGCAGGAGCATTGCCATCTTGGACAAGCACTACCATTTTAAAGTTCACCTTGATCAAAAATCACCTAAATCCAAAGGGCATCAGCCTAATGGCTAAGGTCAACATGACCGTAAACCACAAATGACATTTCCAACAAGAAACATTCCAACTATAACATAAACCCCTTCCCTACCAGAGAGATGTCAGCCCCAAGAAAACCTCCACTCTGACCAGAGACATTCGAACCCTCAATAAACTTTTCCCCAACACAGAAACATTCCAAGCCTGTGATAAGTTCTCTTGTCCTGAACCCCTAAATACTCTTAGTCTGTAAGAAAGAATGCTCCTGACCAAAATCAGCCTGAAGCCTCTCTCAGGTTGATTCTCCAAAATAAACCTGTCTTTGACTTTTGAACCACTTTTCGTGTTTCTTTCCTCTTTCTTTAACTCTTACAGGGAGAGCTGTCAGTTAGCTCTTCTCTCTTTTTCACATACCCTCATAATTCTGTTGTTTTTGAGTACTGTCTTACTTTCTGGCAGGACAAGATACACCAGGATCAACTTTTATATTGCCCCCTTAGTCCTAGAATCAACTATTTTTCCAAGGAAGCTGGTTATACTTATTGGAGATGGGTTTTAGGAAAACAAGACCCTGCAGTGAGCTTTCTCTTTGTTGCTGGGGTGATGTTGCTCCTTAGGCCATCACATCAGACAGAGCAAGGACATATCCATGTGTATACACAGCCAGGTATGTACACATAGCTATAAATACCCATCTGTATCTGTATTAAACTAATGTCAGGACCCAGAGGAAACTTTCCATCTGCCCTCTGAAGGTTCTCTGAAAGTTAACTGGCAAAATGGATTAATAGGAGAAAGGGCATATACATTTATTAACATTGGAGGGAAGGGGGAAATCACTTCCCCCCGCATAAAGCTTTATACACTCCTTACACAGGACAGGGAGGAGATGGGAAATGTAGACTATTTTTTTTTGAGGGGTAGTGGCAGTAAATGATTATCAGGGAGAAGAAATGGACCAGGGAAACACAAATGAACTTGTAAATGATCCTTTTTGGAGTTTGAATGAGCCTCAGAAGCAGGCATTATCTTGTGGAAAAGTCTATCCAGGTGTGGTTGAATTCTTCGGTCTTCTTTTCTGAAATAGATAATGAGATTTCAGGGAAGGGATAGAAAGCAATTTTCTTTCTTTTGGTAAAAAGTTTTCATGGTCAGATAAGGAAATTCCAGAATGAGGCCATTTGGGAGAAGCATGGTGATTAAAGAAACCTAGATTCTGAGGCTTATTCCTGAGGCCTTTCTATTTCCAAAAGCACTCAGCCTGCCAAGCATCATATTTTGGGAAATAATTTTCTGCACCCCAAAACTAAACATAAGGTGATATTAATATCTGCAGCATTAATGCATTGTAACCACCCAATGGGTAAACCTTGCCTGCTGCCTAAACAGAGCTGATTTATGAAGACAGGGGAACTGCAATCGAGAAAGAGTAATTCATGCAGAGCCAGCTCTGTTGGAGACCAGAGTTTTATTATTACTCACATCAGTGTCCCCTAGCATTCAGGGATCAGTTTTTAAGGACAACTTGATGGATCAGGGGAAGCCAGTGAGGCAGGAGTGCTGATTGATTAGGTGGAAGATGAAATCATAGGGAATTGAAGCTGTCTTCTTGTGCTGAGTCAGTTCCTGGGTGGGAGGCCACAAGATCAGATAAGCCAGTTAATCCACCTGGGTGTTACCAGCTGATCTATCAGTGCAGGGTCTGCAAAATATTTCAAGTGCTGATCTTAGGAGCAATTTAGGGAGGGTCATAATCTTGTATCCTCCAGCTGCATGACCCCTAAACCATAATTTCTAATCTTGTGGCTAATGTTAGTCCTATAAAGGCAGCCTAGTCCTCAGGCAAGAAGGAAGTTTGTTTTGGGAAAGGGCTGTTATCGCCTTTATTTTAAAATATAAACTATAAACTAAGTTCCTCCCAAAGTTAGTTCTGTCTATGCCCAGGGAGGAGCAAGGACAGCTTGAAAGTTAGAAGCAAGCTGGATTCAGTTAAGTTAGATCTCTTTCACTGTCTCAGTTATAATTTTGCAAAGATGGTTTCAGCATCACCACATGACCATCCTGTCCTTCTCTCCTTGCTTTTCTGAAAACTGCCACTCCATCAGTGAGAAACCAGGCTCCTATCATCCAGCATTAACTTTAATTGCTCAATCCCAGTAGACATGTTTCATTATTTCAGAATTGTTAGCATGTAACCCTTTGAGAAGCAATGTTATCAACTAGATAAGAGTGACTTGTCTTTAGTTTTCCAGACTCCATTCATTTTCCAAATCCCTGAGAGCCATACCTTTTGATCTCACTCAGTTCTGTGAGGTTATTTCATCTTTTTTTTTTTTTTTTCCGTGTATTTTGTCACAGTGAACATTTTATGCTGAGATTCCCTGACCTATATGATTGATTTTTTTCTTACATTAAATTAAGTCTTTGTTTTGTAACAAGTTTTCAACAAGATATGTCACAGAAACATATTTATATTTTGGGAGTAAAATATTTCTATTTCTTTCAGGGCATGCTATCTGTCATTTGATGTAATCTAGAGTTGGGTTTGTATTTATTTTATTGCTAAAAAGTGTTCTCTCAGCATTAAGACCGTTGTTTAATGTTAATACAGGTAAGTTGTGCTGAATTCCAAAGGGAGAAGAGTATAATGAGGCATGTATCACCTCTTCCTTCCCATCATGGCCTGAAATAGTTTGTTAGGTTAACTATAAAATGCCCTTGGCTGACAGGAAGATCCATTCAGTTGACTGAGCGGCACAGGATTGTATTTTTGGTTTACAGAATCATACTATATGTAAGCTTTTGACCTGGCTATTTCATTTGGAAATATGCCTTTAAGATTCCCCCATGTATTTATGATTAATGATTCTTTTTCTATCAATGAATAGTTTTCAATTATGTGAATGTACCATAATCTATCCATTTATCTATTGAAAGATAACTTGTTTTTTTTCCACTGTTCAATAATGTGAATACAGCAGCTACAATGTTATATTCAGGTTTTGTGTAAATGTAAGTGTTTTAATCACTTAAGTAAATACTTCAAGTAGTTACTAGGTCACATGATAAAATTATGTTTAACGTTGTCATATACTGTCAAACTGTCTTCCTAAGTGGCTGTATCATTTTGCCTTTCCACCAGCAATAAACCAGAGTTCCTGTTACTCCACATCCTTGCCAGAATTTGACTATGTCTATATTTTAGACATTAGCCATTGTAATAGTTATGCACTGGTATTTTGTTTTAATCTGCACTTCCCAAATAGCATAAAATGTTAAACAGCTTTCCATATGTTTATTTTATATCTGTATTGCTTTTTTGGCAAGGCATCTTTTGCACATTTTTTATTGGGTTGTTATTTTCCTTATACTTGATTTTTATGATTTTTTTGTGTATTTTGTATACAAGTCACTTATCAGATGTATGTTTTGCAAATATTTTCCCTCATTCTGTGACTTGTCTTTTAATTCTCTTACCTGTGTCTTTCACACAGCAGAATATTTTAATTTTAATAAAATCCAATTTATAATTTTTTTTCCTTAGTGATGCTGAAGCACATTACCTCACCCAAAGTCATATAAATTTTTTTCTTATGATTTCTTCTGGAAGTGTTATACTTTTCAGTTTTCCACTTATGTCTCTGGTCCATTTTAAAATAATTTTGAAGTAATGTATAATCTCTAGGTCTAAGTGATGTTGCTCTTCTCTCCTCTTCCTCCTCTTCTTCCTCCTCCTCCTCCTCCTTCCTCCTCCTTCTTCCTCCACCTCTTCTCTTTCCCCTCCTCCTCCTCCTCCGCCTTCTTCTCCTTCTCCTCCTCCTCCTCCTCCTCCTCCTCTATGAATTTGACTATTCTAGGTATCTCATATGTTTTAGTCTATTTAGCATTGCTATAAGGGAATACCTAGGACTAAGTAATTTATTTTTTTTAAATTTATTTAGCTTATGATTCTGCCAGCTATACAAGAAGCAAGGCACCAGTCTATGCTTCTTGTGAGGTCTTTAGGCTGCTTCCACTAATGGTGAAAGAAGAGAGGCTAGTGTGTAGAGACCACATCATGAGAGAAGAAAGCAAAAAGGGAGAAATGGGAGGTGCAAGACTCTTTTTAACAACCAGTTCTTATGGGAACTAATAGAGTAAGAACTCATTAATTAACATGAGGGTGGCACCAAGCTATCCAAGAAAGACCACCCCCATGACCCAAATATGTCCCATTAGGCCCAACCTCTAACATCAGGGCTCAAATTGCAACATGAAATCTAGAAGAGTCAAACAAACCAAACTGTAATATCATATGAATGGAATTGTATAGTATGTGTCTCTTTGTTACTTATTTCATTTAGTATACTATCCTCAAGTTTCATGCAAGCTACAGAATGCATCATAATTTTCTTTTTTTAGTGGTACTATTCCTATAGATATAGATATTCTGTTTAGCCATCCATCCAATAATGGACATTTGCATAGATTCTATGATTTGGCTATTGTGAATAATGTTGTTATGAACATGGGCATATGTACAAATATTTTTTCAAGACTTCAGTTTTTTTGTTTATACACTCATAGTTAAAACTTATTCATCATGGGATAATTCTATTTTTAATTTGTTGAAGAGTTGTCATACTATTTTCCAAAGCAGCCTCACCATTTTGCATTCTTACACACAGTAGACAAGGGTCTCTAGGTAAAGACGCTGGTATTATTAAAAACACACTATGTTAGCAGGTAAATGCCTAAAATACATGTTTGGCCTGTTAAAATGTGTTTCTTGCTCATGTCGTGGCTGAATTAAAATAATCAGGGTTGGCTGGATTTCAGCTTCCAACATTATTCTGCTTTCCACTTCATTATTTTCAGGGTTTTTTTTTTTTTTTTTTTTTTAGTAGTCATCCTGATGGGTGTGAAGTTATATCTCAATGTGCTTTTGATTGCATTGTACTTATTATGAATTATTTTGAACATCTTTTCAGATATTTAGTGGCTATTTGCATGTTTTCTGAAATGTCTATTTAAGTCATTGGTCCAATTTCAATTGGGTTCCTTTATTTTTGTTGCACTGTAAATGTTTTAAAAATATTCTGCATATTAACACTCATCGGATATATGACTTGAAAATATTTTCTCTTATTCTGTTGGTTGCATTTTCACTTGCTCGATTGTATCTTTTAATGCACAGAAGTTTTAAATTTTAGTGTAGTGCACTTTATCTATTTACATTTTTTTTGCTTGTGCTTTTGGTGTCATGTCAAAGAAATTTCTCCAATTCAAGTTGTAAAACTTTTCTTCTTTGTTTTCCTTGAGTGTTTCATAGTTTTAGGTCTTATGCTTGTCTTTGATCCCTTTTAAATTTATTTGTGTATATTGTGTAAGTTAAGCATCTAACTTCATTTTTGTGTGTGTAGATTTCTAATTTTGCCTACACCATTTGTTAAAGGCTGTCCTTTCCTATTTCAATTTTGTGTGTGTGTGTGTGTGTGTGAGAGACAGGGTCTCACTCTGTCACTCAGGGTGGAGTATAGTGGTGTAATCATGGCTCACTGCAGCCTTGACCTCCCAGTCTCAGGCAATCCTACTATCTTAGCCTCCTGAGTAGCTGGGACCACAGGTATGCACCACCACACCCAGCATTTTGCTGTTTTTAATTTTTGTGTAGAGATGGGGGAATCTCCATATGTTGCCCAGATTGGTGTCCTTACCCACCCAATGAGCTTTGCAATTTGTTTAAAATCACTCTTCACCATTGATTGTTATGTTGTTGTCAGCTTGACATATGTGGCCTTTATTATGTTGAGGTAGTTTCTTTCTATTCCTAGTATGTGGTGTCTTTTTATCAAGAAAAGTGTGTTGATTTTTTGTCATATGCTTTTTCTGATCAATTGAGCTAATCATATTTTTTTTTAACAGAATGTTGTTCATTCTGCCAATATACTGTATTAAGTTGATTGTCTTTTATATGTTGAAGTATCCTTGCATTGCAGGAATAAATTCTATTTGGTCATAGTGTAGAATTCTTGTAATGAGCTGTCGAATTCTGTTTGTTAGCATCTTGTTGAATATTTTTACATCAGTATTCATCAGAAATATATCTTTGTTTATATTATAAAGCTTTAATTATCCAGAGTGTAAAAAATGGAAAACATCTATTAATTTTAATAGTGTTTCTCCTACTTTAAAAAGACAAAAATTAGAAAATAAGACGGTCACAATTCTACCCAAAATCCAATCCTGAGTGCTTACAGTTAACTCAGCAAGTATTTAAGTACCTATGGCTTACTACTTGAGGGAATCCAATATTGCTACCTCTCTCCTTCACAAGTTAACTCCAAAACCCACAATATACGAAACCTACCTCATGTTTGCTTCATGTCTCCTGGGAATGCTTTGCCTGTTTCCGTTTCCCTGTTTTCATTTGTGCCCTTTTCATACTCATCTTTTCCCACCGTATCTAATATTCCACATCATTTCAGATCCAGCTGATACATGAGCCAACAAAGGACTCTCCTCTGATCCTTGGGTGCATCAGTGCTTTCAATGTAGGAATGCTTTGTATTCTCTCCAAATCCCAGTTGTTGCCAGGGATACAGAACTTATATAGCCATGAGGTCAATTTCAATATAATTTTTCTTCAATTGATAAAAATGTTTCTTTTCCATAACTTTTCTTCCTTTTTGTCTTCTGCAATTAAAAAGATTTAGCTCTTTTTTTTTTTTTAACCACTGATTCAATCAAAAACTTTGAAGGTTATTATAGATGTCTTAAGTTACTATTTTCCAAACTAAATACATTCATTTTACTTTATGACATGATTTATAGACTCTTCCAAACCTGGTCACCAGCTTTTTGATGTACTATAATTACGTTCATCTGGTATAATAAAATAGTATAGACCTTTTGTGATGAAGTGATTAAATGGAGAAATATATCAAGTTCATGAATGGGAAAACTTGATTCTATAAAAATGTCAAATTCATTCACATTCATATAAAATCTTAATAAAATTATAATCTCACTTTAAGATTTTAAAATTAATAGAAACGAATAAATGCCCAAGGAAAACACAATGATATTTTTAAAGGATAGATGAACGTATATAGCCGAATATTATTACAATATCATAATTAAAATAATTTCTTGTAGCTCAGAAATAGACATTGTGTAATCATACATGTGTTTTTGTATAATGTTATATACATATTTTTATACACTAATATGAGTCAAAGGTATACAAAATTAATGACCAAAGGAAATATTCCTTCATATATGGTGTTAGAATATTTACTACTTATTTGAAAAATATAATTTGATTCATAATTCATCCCATTTAGATAAATAAATTTCAGAGTACATAGAGACCTAAGTATAAAAAAGAAACTATCCTAGGAAAGCCTAATTATAGAAGGCCAGTCCTTTGGCTTGTGTCCTTGAATCTACGCCTTCTGAAGGTTACATGGACACTGTTACTGCAATTAAACTCTTCTCTCCTACTGGATTATTGCCGTGATTATCAAACTGCATCTCAGATTCTACATATTTAATCCCTTCCCTTGAGTCTTCAATTCTACCTCTGCCTCATTCTTTTCTGCCACTTGAAGCATAGCATCTTCAAAAGTTTTCTATGCCCTTGCCTTCAATTCTGCAGCATCCTTCAACTCATTTTAATCATATTTCATTTCATTTTTTTACTTTGAATCTATTTTTTAAATATAGGTCATTATTACCCTGTAGCCTGCCACAGACTTTGAACAGACTCTCACCTAATTGCAATCAGTTTTGCAGCAACATTGGACATTTGCTTTATCTCTTCTGTACTTTTTCATAACCCTACATTCTCCTAGTTTTCCTCTGAATATTCTGTCTATCAGGACCTCCCTCCTGAGAACTTTAAATTTGATATACCCCTGAACTTTTTGCTTTCACTTGTATTCTTTCCTCTCTCAGACACAAATGACAAATTGAATGATTAATGCTGTACTGAAGAAGCTGAGGTATATACCCACCATTGAGGGTGAAATCCAACCATTCAAGAACATGTTCAATGCTGAATGCTATCTATGTCCAGGTGTGTACCTGAACTGAAATAGGGTATATATATATATATACATATATATATATATATTTTTCATTATGCTTTAAGTTCTGGGATACATGTGCAGAATGTGCAGGTTTCTTACATTGGTATACATGTGCCATGGTGATGTGCTGCACCCGTCAACCCATCATCTACATTAGATAGTTCTCCTAATGCTATCACCCAATGATAGGCCCTGGTGTGTGATGTTCCCTTCCCTGTGTTCATGTGTTCTCATTGTTCAGCTCCCACTTATGAGTGCGAACATGTGGTGTTTGGTTTTCTGTTCCTGTGTTAGTTTGCTGAGTATGATAGTTTCCAGTTTCATCCATGTCCCTGCAAAGGACACGAACTCATCCTCTTTTATGGCTGCATAGTATTACATCGTGTATATGTGCCACATTTTCTTTATCGAGTCTATCATAGATGGGCATTTGGAAGTCTTTGCTATTGTAAACAGTCCCACAATAAACATGTAGTAGAATAATTTATAATCCTTTGGGTATACACCCAGTAATGGGATTGCTAGGTCAAATGATATTTCTGATTCTAGATCCTTAAGGAATCTCCACACTGTCCTCCACAATGGTTCAACTAATTTACACTCCAACCAACAGTGTAAAAGCGTTCCTATTTCTCCACATCCTCTGCAGCATCTGTTGGTTCCTGACTTTTTAATGATCATCAATCTAACTGGCGTGAGATGGTATCTCATTGTGGTTTTAATTTGCATTCCTCTAATGATCAGTGATGATGAGCTTTTTTTATATGTTTATTGACCACATAAATGTTTTCTTTTGAGAAATATCTGTTCATATCCTTCGGCCACTTTTTGATGGGTTTTTTTTTCTTGTAAATTTGTTTAAGTTCCTTGTAGATTCTGCATATTTGCCCTTTGTCAGATAGATAAGTTGCAAAATGTTTCTCCCATTCTGAGGGTTGTCTGTTTACCTTGATGGTAGTTTCTTTTGCTGTGCAGAAGTTCTTTAGTTTAATTAGATCCATTTGTCAATTTGGCTTTTGTTGCCATTGCTTTTGGTGTTTTAGACATGAAGTCTTTGCCCATGCCTCTGTCCTGAATGGTATTGCCGAGGTTTTCTGCTAAGGTTTTTATGGTTTTAGGCCCTGCGTTTGATTGAATGTGTCTCAATATAATAAGAGCTATTTATGGCAAACTCACAGTCAATATCATACTGAATGGGCAAAAGCTGGAAGCATTCCCTTTGAAAACTGGCACAAGACAAGGATGCCCTCTCTCAGCACTCCAATTCCACATATTATTGGAAGTTCTGGCTAGCTCAATCTGGCAAGAGAAAGAAACAAAGGGTATTCAAATAGGAGAGAGGAAGTCAAATTTTCTCTGCTTGGAGATGACATAACTGTATGTTTAGAAAACTCCTCCATCTCAACCCCAAATCTCCTTAACCTGATAAGCAACTTCAGCAAACTCTCAGGATAAAAAATCAATGTGCAAAAATCACAATCATTCCTATACACCAATAATAGAAAAACAGAGAGCCAAATCATGAGTGAACTCCCATTCACAATTACTACAAAAAGAATAAAATACCTAGGAAAACAACTTACAAGGGATGTGAAGGACCTCTTCAGGGACAACTACAAACCACTGCTCAAGGAAATAAGAAAGGACACAAACAAATGGAAAAGCATTCCATGCTCATGGCTAGGAATAATAAATATCGTGAAAATGGCCATACTGCCCAAAGTAATTTATAGATTCAAAGCTATCCCCATCAACCTGCCACTGACTTTCTTCACAGAATTGGAAAAAAAATCTACTTTACATTTCATATGGAACCAAAAAAGAGCCTGTATACCCAAGACAATCCTAAGCAAAAAGAACAAAGCTGGAGGCATCATGCTGCCTGACTTCCAACTACACTACAAGGTTACAGTGACGAAAACAGTATGGTACTCATAGCAAAACAGGTCTAGAGATCAATGGAACAGAACAGAGGCCTCAGAAATAACCCCATACATCTAAAACCATCTGATCTTTGACAAATCTGACAAAAACGAGCAATGGGGAAAGGATTCCCTACGGTGTTGGGAAAACCGGCTAGCCATATGCAGAAAACTGAAACTAGATCCCTTCCTTACACCTTATACAAACATTAACTCAAGATGGATTAAACACTTAGAAATAGGCCATATTTTTAATGCCATTGTTAAAGTGCTTCTCAACTGTCAGGCATTGTACTATGGTAATTTTCTCTTTAGGAATGTGGTATAAAATTATCACTTTTTAATATTTGCTCTATTATTGAGGTGTTCTTTGAGTAAGATCAGATTTTCCTAAATAATCCAGAATTCTAAGAAGATTCCATAAGCCTACGACTTCTCTTCTGTAGCTCACTGTTGGTAGCTTAGTTTTTTAACCAGAAATTTAAATGCATAATTGACTCATTTTAAAACTGTGGTGAAACAGTTTAACAATGGCATAGCCAGGCATTTTCCATACAAAACAATCAGGATCCTCAAGACTAGCCTGTATTTTCCACCTTCTTCCTTCTGTATGTTTATATTACTCCAATGATGGTAAGCATTTTCAACAACTCTGTTTTATACATGTTCCCTTTCATAATCTCTTATATATAGGTCTTCTAGAATAGTAGGCTATAGCACAAGTTTATCAGACATTGTAATTATGCCACAATTGTTACTTGGTCTTTCATATCTCTCTTAGAATTCCAGAAGAGGGAGAGAAGTTTAAATAGTACAGACCATTCTCTTTTCATATAAATTAAGTCACATGCTCCCATAATTTCATTCTAAGTTATTTTATGTGTGTACACGTTCTTCCAAGATGGTCTCATTCTGTCCCATTGTTTTAAGTATTACATGTATACCTCAGGCTTCCTACTTGAAACGTGAAGTTTAGTTGTCTCTTAGACATCTCCCAAGTAACATAATCCTCCCTTCCATTCTATATGTTTGCTTCCCTAGTGCTTCCTACTTTGACAACTGAGTGTGCCATCCACTTATTATCTCAGACCCCAAATTTCATAGACACTCAGGATTCTTACTTTTTCTCTCATCTTCTATCTCAATCTGATAATAAATTCTATTTATCAAGCCAGATTAAAATAAAGAAAACTTTAACCTAGTTCTCTCTCTCTCTCTCCATATATATATATATATATATATATATATATATATATAGTTGTTGTTGTTTTTTTTTTTCTTTAACATGGAGTTTCACTCTTTTTGTCCAGGCTGGAGTGCAATGGTGTAATCTTGGCTCACTGCAACCTCTGCCTCCTGTATTCGAGCGATTCTCCTGCCTCAGCCTCCCAGTAGCTGGGATTACAGGCACCCACCACCATGCCTGGCTGATTTTTTATTTTTAGTAAAGATGGGGTTTCACCATGTTGGTCAGGTTGGTCTCGAACTCCTTACCTCAGGTGATCCGCCTGCCTCGGACTCCCAAAGTGCTGGGATTACAGGCATGAGCCACTGTCCCTGGCCACTTCTTACAACTTCTACATCTAAAATCTATTCTCAGCCACCAATTCTTTCCTGGAAAACCTTAAGAAGAAAAATAAAATCTCCTCTCAAACGAGAATCAGCAAAGCATAGTCTCTGAAAGCACTTAGTCTGCAGCCAGGTGCCTAGATTCAAATATAGACATTCCCACTCACCATGTGTTAGGTATCTCACATTCACATTCTGCTTAACGTCTTTGTGCCTGTATCTCTGTGACTTTGTTTCTTCAGTTACAATATGGGAATACTAATAGTGCATACTTGATTGGGATTTGGGGGGTATTAAATATGCATATAGATATATGTACATAGTACAGTATAATATGCAATACATGATTTTGAGTTAAAGTAACATTCTTTAAATGCTGCCACTTCAAAAATGACATTCTTATTTCACAAAAGATTTATAAAGCAAATTAAATGATGAATTAATCAGAATAAAAATATGGAATATCAATACTTAATATAAAAAAAATAATGGCAAGCCGGGCGCGGTGGCTCAAGCCTGTAATCCCAGCACTTTGGGAGGCCGAGACGGGCGGATCACGAGGTCAGGAGATTGAGACCATCTTGGCTAACCCGGTGAAACCCCGTCTCTACTAAAAAATACAAAAAACCAGCCTGTCAAGGTGGCAGGTGCCTGTAGTCCCAGCTCCTCGGGAGGCTGAGGCAGGAGAATGGCGTGAAACCAGGAGGCAGAGCTTGCAGTGAGCTGAGATCCGGCCACTGCACTCCAGCCTGGGTGACAGAGCCAGACTCCGTCTCAAAAAAAAAAAAAAGAATAAATAATAATAATAATAATAATAATAATGGCCAAGAGAGTGTGCACTAGAACAAAGATAAATTCATATATAGTCTAGAAATAGACTTTGGCATATTTAGAGAAATGCCTGATTCAATGACAGACTGGATTAAGAAAATATGGCACATATACACCATGGAATACTATGCAGCCGTAAGAAAGGATGAGTTCATGTCCTTTGCAGGGACATGGATGAAGCTGGAAACCATCATTCTCAGCAAACTATCGCAAGAACAGAAAACCAAACACCATATGTTCTCACTCATAGGTGGGAATTGAACAATGAGATCACTTGGACACAGGAAGGGGAACATCACACACTGGGGCCTGTGGTGGGGTGGGGGGAGGGGGAAGGGGGGAGGGATAGCATTAGGAGATATACCTAATGTAAATGATGAGTTAATGGGTGCAGCACACCAACATGGCACATGTATACATATGTAACAAACCTGCACGTTGTGCACATGTACCCTAGAACTTAAAGTATAATAACAAAAAATAAAAAAAAAATCAAAAATTCTAGAATTTTCTAGACTTTAGGGAGACTGAGCAATACAGGAGGAAAGCCATGACAAGAGACCTTTGTTCCTTTCCTACAACAGCAATGGATATAAGTGGTCTTTTAAATAAATAACGCTGAATCAGTTAGATATTTATATCAAAAGAGAATCTTCATTACTAACTGCAACATATACAAAAATCAATGTCAGATGTATTGTATACCTAAATACAAGAGGTACAATAGACCTCTTTTGGAATATAACGTTGGGAAATATATTAGTGCCTGTGAAGGAGATAAATATTTGTTAACGTAGTTGCAAATATACTAACCATAAAGAAAAATAATGATATTTATTAAAATAAAGGAATTATGTTCATTATTAAAAGCATAAAA
Organism: Rhinopithecus roxellana; assembly: GCF_007565055.1. NCBI lineage: Eukaryota > Metazoa > Chordata > Mammalia > Primates > Cercopithecidae > Rhinopithecus > Rhinopithecus roxellana. The sequence goes on from NC_044554.1 coordinate 39,365,449, forward strand.
ATAAAAAGCAAGCTGCAGAGGTGAAGTAGGAGTGAATATATGCATACATATAAAATTGACAAAGAGCTCATATCAGTAATATATAAAGAATTCAATTAAACCAGTAAAAAAAGAAGACCAATAAAAATAGATGAAATACTTGAACATGTATTTAGAAAAAGAAGATAGCCAAATTGACAATAAAAGTATGAAAAAGGTGCTCCCCATCATTAGACATTACAGAAATTAAATGTAAAATCTCTATACATCCCCCAGAGTGAATGAAATGAAACAGGAAATACTAAATGTTTGGTGGATGTAGTAATATCTATTATAGCTGCGTATATTGCTTCCTTTGATTAAGTAATTCCTCTCTCAGCATACATTTGTACATTGAAAAACATGTAAAAGAATGCTCACAACAGCCTTATTTGCATTAATCAAACACTGGAAACAGGAATAGTTATTAAGGAAATAGATAAATAAAAGGCATGCTTCTCACAATGAACTAACAATGAAAATGACATAAATAGTTAAACTGCGGTTAATGTCTCAATCATAATATTGAAGGAAAGTATCTAAATGGAAAAATACATGTGTATATGATTTTGTTTACGTATCATACCACTACAAAAAAAAGACTCTTGGAAAAAATAATGCTTTTTAACATCGAAGGAAATTTGGGAGTGTTAGTAACATACTATTTCTTCATGAGGGAGTTAGACACATATCTTTTTGGTGAAATATTATTAAGCTCTACACTTAGCTATTTCCACACCTAGAACAAAATGGAAATAAAAAATAAAATAAAGCTATAAAATGGCAAATATGCAATTGAAGACAATATGAGTAAAAAATTTCTGAATGTCTGGCAGAGAAGTTAAGCAAATAAATGAAATTGTATCAGCTAGGGAGGAATGTGTAATTAGAGAAATGTTTAATTTTTAAAATTGTTTTATAAGGAATATATTAGAAAATATTTGTATGTAAAGTAAATCACTCAATAAACTGGAAAACTAATAATAGAATAACAGATGCAAATCTTAGAAATTCAAGAGGATATAGTATCCAGATATTGGCTATTGAAAGAAGAATGAGCATTTTATCTGTTGACATTTTATGTTGTTATAATACATATTAAAAATATAAAACTTGGCATTCTATTGGGAATTTTTAGCAAAGTAAAATTTGACATATGAAAAGACTTTTTAACTCATTTAAGTAGAATTATTCCCTGAGTTTTATAATTGTGCTTTTTAACATGATTTCACACATGGTAAATGGTTTAAGGACTATGGCTTTCAAAACTAGTACAAACTAACTAATTCATGAATGAATTATTCATCAATATATGGAAACTCTCTGTGGCAGCACATTTCTACTTGTTTATTTATTTTTCTTTTTATTCAGAAGATTGTCTATAGGCCAATGGAATTTTCTTCAAAAAAACTTCACCCTTTACTGATTTCTAGGGTTCTGCCCTTCTTTTTCTAAACTTCAACTTGAAACAACTGTAAGTTTCTGTGATGTACATAGGCTACCTATCAGTTATCTAATCTGATGGGTAGATTATTTTGTCATCCTTTCTTCAATAAAATGCACTGATAAGTTATCTTCTTTCTATTCGAGAAGTTTCTTTATTATTCCAAATCATTATCTCATCCATATTCATTACTTTTCTGCCAAATTTTATTTTTTAAAAACTAAAATTCACCCTTAAATGCCCAGTTTGTCAGCCAGCTGGACTTCCAGCCTAGAAGGTATATTTAAGTTTTGCCAAGCTTGATTTTATACACTGCACTGACACTTTTGTCACAATTTCCTAATGCAATTAATCTAGTACTTTCTTGGTAAAGCTGAAATTTATTCTTCCTAAGTAATCTCCACTACACAACAGATCTACTACTAACCGTACCTATAAAATAACATTTCATATTTTTTTTATTTATGAACATTATCTGGATCAAGGTATTTTGTTTGACACAGCTATGCAATAACTTGGAAAACATCATTTCAGAGATTTGGACCTTAGTCTTCTGTACCCTCTACTAAAGACCTTCTAGAAAATGTCCCCATGTCAACCCCATTAAAAAGTGGGCAAAGGATATGAACAGACATTTCTCAAAAGAAGACATTCATACAGCCAACAGACACATGAAAAAACGCTCATCATCACTGGCCATCAGAGAAATGCAAATCAAAACAACAATGAGATACCATCTCACACCAGTTAGAATGGCAATCATTCAAAAGTCAGGAAACAACAGGTGCTGGAGAGGATGTGGAGAAATAGGAACACTTTTACACTGTTGGTGGGATTGTAAACTAGTTCAACCATTATGGAAAACAGTATGGCGATTCCTCAAGGATCTAGAACTAGATGTACCATACGACCCAGCCATCACACTACTGGGTATGTACCCAAAGGATTATAAATCATGCTGCTCTAAAGACACATGCACACGTACGTTTATTGCAGCACTATTCACAATAGCAAAGACTTGGAATCAACCCAAATGTCCATCTGTGACAGACTGGATTAAGAAAATGTGGCACATATACACCATGGAATATTATGCAGCCATAAAAAAGGATGAGTTTGCATCCTTTGTAGGGACATGGATGCAGCTGGAAACCATCATTCTTAGCAAAGTATCACAAGAACAGAAAACCAAACACTGCATGTTCTCACTCATAGGTGGGAACTGAACAATGACATCACTTGGACTCGGGAAGGGGAACATCACACATCGGGGCCTATCATGGGGAGGAGGGAGGGGGGAGGGATTGCACTGGGAGTTATACCTGATATAAATGACGAATTGATGGGTGCTGACGAGTTGATGGGTGCAGCACACCAACATGGCACAAGTATACATATGTAACAAACCTGCACGTTATGCACATGTACCCTAGAACTTAAAGTATAATAAAAAAATAAATTAAAAAAAAAAGAAAATATCCCCATGTCTTGATGCCTTCCTATTTCATAACATCACAACATTCTCATGCCATAAAATAGCTCATGAGCAGTCAGTGTGTGTCATTATCTGTTGAAATGTGCCCCATTAACCTGTTTGAATTCCAAAATTGCAGCGTAAACAAAGGATATGAAATGTGTGGACTGCCAGGAATGCCGAACCTGTGGCTTAGCTGAGGACTCACCTACACAGAACCTGACATTCAGAAAACTAACGCCAGTGCTTGAGGAAAAATACAGAGTTAGAGAACTCTCAATCCCTATTTTCACAGATGATGAATGAGCACTTCCCTCCCCACAACTCCAAGTAGTGAGGTTCCAGGCTCAATTGGTGGCAGAAGTAGGAGCCAAAACGTTTCTTGATGTCCACACATGGGATACACCTTTCATATCCCACGTCTCCTTTGTTTTACTTTTCTTTACCCTCTCTTTTCTATGTTGTCACACCTTCAGTTTCAATCTCTGGGTAGTGTGTAGTACGTTCTGTCATACTTGCATGTCTCTTTTCTTTGTCCTGCAAATCAACAAGGGTGATAGTCACAAATAGAATATGTGTGAACATTCACACCAAAAGTGATGCTGTGATTAAAAACCCTTTTTGATTTGAGGAATTCTCTCTGAAATGAATTAGGTTGTTTTGGAACGTGGTGGTGGTGGGGAAGAAAACAAACCAAAACACAGAACGCTGCCTAAAGTATTGATCTCAGGTTGATACTGATTTGAAAAAAGAAGTTCTGTAATTTGGGGTTGAGGCAGAGTTAGGTCAAAAAGCATGAATTGGCTTGTAGAGTAAGTGCAGCCAGGAAACATGTACACTTCAAGGATTACTCATAAGTTAAACAATAAAGAATGAAATTAAACCCCCTCGCACAGGGTTTTGTGTCACTTTGAGTGACAGTTGATATAAAATCATTTTTTGTTACCATTCTAAATTGAGAAATATACAAGTAATGTGACAGACTTATTTTAGATGTATGGATTCCTGAAGAGCTGATGTTGTAGAATATACGAGCTGCAATCAGTTATTTTATAATTGCACTAAATTATCAGGAACTATCTAATTCCATGATGCTCAGGGCTGTGTGGCAAGGAAGACAAGGCTCAGCTTCCTTGTGGATTTATTTTACTTCATCTTGATTCCAATAAAAGCAATTTTTGATGTATGAGACAGCAAGAAGTACATATTATTTTGCTTTTTATTTAAAATATTAATCATTATAAAAGTATTCTAGCTCCATCATTTCATATTTCAATTACTTATTAATTCATATTTAAAATGTGTAAGCTCTTCTGTGTAAGTTCTAGGAAAACATAAATGGTTTGTACTTGAAAAGCTTTTATATAATTTTTAAATAACTATTTGAAAAACATACAATGCATTTTTACTTTAGGGATTAAAAATATATTACTCAATTGGAGGTGGGGTAAGTTAAATATGCTACTTAATGCTGATTATTAAGCAAATTAAAATATATCCAGACTTCAAAAGTGTTTGGACATAAAAATATTTTCTAGGCTTTAAAATTATAATTTGAAGTTTCAACTATTCTCATTAAAAATTTATAATTTTGTATGCAATTCTTGGGGGAAAGTTTAAATAGTTTTCTTTTTAAACTACAATCTATATATATAGACATGTAAGTATATAACATAAGTATATAATATATATTATATACACATATTAGTTATATATTTATATGTTAATATGTAAGTGCTGTATATACATATTACTATATTACAACACATATAAAGTATTATTTTCCATCTGATGGTTACATATAGTTATATTTGTAAGAACTCTAAGATGTAGAAGTGGGCAAATTATTAACACATTGAAAATATATAGCAATAATTTAAATTTCAGAAGAAATATGTATTTTTTCAAATGCAAAGTAGTGGGTGAGCCAGATGAAAAGTGAAAAATAACTATAGAATGCAAATTTAAATTTGAAGAAGCATGAAGGATTTCTGATGGTTAACTTCTAAAATAATTTCTGGGAATTTTAAAATTTATTTAATAAAATCTCAATATTTTCACTTAATTTTGGTTGGATTTTTACATGTATTTAGTTGATTTTTCTCACATATGTGTATTTTCTCCTTTACTTCTCATTTGACTTATTTTCCTTAACTCAGTAGGCTAACAATGCCAGAAGTGAGTCAATGCTTGCTTAGCTTATTCAGCACATTTCATTCAGGGAAAGAAACACAGGGTAGGATACAAAGAAAATGCTATTACTCAAATGTTTCTTATTGGATAATTTTGTTTTGGAGGATTAATCAAATACCAACATTTTGAAGCAAATGTGAGGAGTAATTATTTACTCTGCTTCTGTTAATCTGCTTTGGAAAACTGGTGAGGATAGAAGGTGAACTTGTTTCAGTGAGTAACCTCTATGACCCTTTCCTTCTTGTGTGCAGTTTCAGACACAGAAACCATTGGTCATCTGGCCATTCCTTAGAAAGACTGAGCAATATAGAAGAAAAGCCTTGGCAAGAGACCTCAATTCCTTCCTGAGAAACCCATTATTGTCTGTCCTTAGGCAAAACCCTCAACATCCCTGCACTAGTCTCTGCCTGTATGTGTAGAGGTTAGACAAATCCTACAGGTAAATTTTTACAGAACAGCGTTTTGTCCAGAAGAAGAGACACAGAGCAAGTTGTTTGTAAGCTTGTCAACATACGCCCATCACAGCTCCAGAGACAGGAAGATCCCCTGAGAGGTTAAATCCATTTTATGGACAGAGGAAAATTCTTCTTGTCTTCAGTCTTCATGTAATCACTTCTCTAGATTTAGTTAATCCTGTCTTGCCCAATTTTATAGTGCATTGTAGCCTTCCTCAGACACCATCAATGTCCCTCAACACCATCAATATCTATTGTTGTTGTTAGTGGTGGTGGTGGTGGTTTGGTTTTAATCACATTTGTACCCATATCACACCCTGCTGTTAGATCAAAGTGCTGATGTGGTAAGTCTGCTTATGAAATTGAGTATAGACTAAAACTGATGCATTGATTATATGTGGAAGTAAAGAATGGGGCCTTTAAAATAAGGCTTTTCATTATTGTCTCCTGAGATGTTTAAAATTAGGTTTGTATCTCATAGCACAAATCAAGTTATTGCAAAGATATCCTTCAGGGTCTACATAAGAAATTCCTAGTGTTCTATTCACATAAAAGACTCAGTTTCTTAGAAATTATTTATTTGTTACATTTTGTATGCTAAGTGCTTTGAACCTCTTTTCAGTTCCCTCACATCACAGAGCATGCTACATTAACTTGCCAATGAAAGGAAACTCTCCAATTTATATTCCTGTTAGTCCCCAGGAAGAAGAGGAAAAAGCAGGCAGAAAGGAAGAAGTTTAAGTTTACTTGACTATATCAACCTAATTGTTTTAAGATAGCAACAAAAAACAGTCTCTGAATCTCATTCAACTTAAACCCATTTCTTGCATGAACATTTGAGATACTTTTTAGGGTTCTTCTTGGCATATATTATATACTTGCAGAGGGTTTAAATAATATTCAACAATCTATAATGGTCCTCTTTAAAAGTAGAATCTGAGAGTCTAGGAGGGCAAGTAAAGTTTACACGTTAAAAGTAGTGAAGTCAAGACTGAAACCTGAGTCTTCTGATCTCACATGCGTGTTGTCTTATAATGCACCACAACTGGATCAAAAAATGACAAAGGGAACATAGTCCATGCCTAGTGTCAGCAGTGAAAAAATTTGCTTATCCTCAAATCTATAAGAACCTGACATTTTGGGAAAGACAGTCAACCAAAATAAAAGAGCTAAGAATTCAGGGTGTGTGTGCACATGAACGTGCTAATGAGAAACTTGCTCATTGCAGCCCTCCAAAAGAAATCATTAATTATTCATCTCATTTGGAACTTGAGATGAAAATAAGTTCCATATTTCTGTTTCCTTTTCTTTTGGTCATTACTAGTTATTGGGCAAGGTAGCCACATAACTGCACTATGGAATTCAGGGAATTGATTTGGGAAGCAAGCCTACATGAATGCAATAGATAAATTAAGCTGAGAGACAGCAACCTACATTAGAGATTTCCAGAACTGGTGATAAAAATTACTAACATATATTAGTGAGCATATCTTATATGCAGCAGTTAACTTCAGGAAAGTAAGTGCTCCTATCATACCCTGAAGAGTGGGAACCATGATTCTTAGTTTATACTACCTGTACATTACTCCAAACACAAGGGCTTGTTTAAGAATGGTAAGTATGGCATATCAACCCTCTGTCTTGTACAAGGATACATCACTAGGAGAGGGGTCATTTAAAAACCATTATCTTATCCTTAGTGTGCTAGCCTCATTCAGAGACAGGCAACCCTTGGCTGTGCATGATTTGAGAAAATGCTTTCCATTTTAGAGTGGCTCTCCTTCTCAGATGTTATTCTGCCATAAATGGCCCTCATAGCTACTTCCTAAATTAACAGACTTGTCTTCTGAGAAAGTTTGAGTTTCAGAAAATTTGAATAGAAAATTAAGTCTCCCTTTACTCCCACACTGCCCCCTCATTCCCTTTATTGTTATCGTCTTGCTTTGGTGTGGTGCATTTGTTAAAACTGATGAGACAATATTGATGCACCATTATTAACTAAAACTATAGTTAGCATCAAAGTCCCCTTTGTGTTAACATAGTCCTGTGGGTTTTGAAAATTTGTAATGACGTGCATCTAACACTGTAGCATCATAAAGAATAGTTTCACTACCCTATTTCATCCATCTTTTGTGCTCCACCTTTCACCCCTTTCATCTCTCTCCTGAAAGTCCAGCACAGCCACTGATCTTCTTACTATCTCCACAGTTTGGGCTTTTCTAGAAAGTCATACAGTTGGAGTCATACAGCAGCCTTCTCAGATTGGACTCTTTCACTTTGCAATATATATTTAAATTTCCTGTATTAGTCTTGTGGTTTCCTGGCTCACTTTTTTCTCTTTTTTCTTTTAAACAAAAAAGGATTTTATTATTTCTCATAAAAGGAAGTCTGGCTCCATGATGTCACCAAGGAATTGAGTTCTTTCCATCTATCTGTGTCATCCTCTGTGAGACGGCATTGTCCTGGACTGGCTCCACTCGCTGCTGAGCAATGACTGCAGCAGTTCCAAGTATCATGTTTCCATATGATCCTATATAGGAAAATAAGTGGGACCACGTTTTTTTGCTTTATAAAAAAATATTTTTTTCTTTTTGTTGTTGTAAATATGCATAATATAAAATTTACCATTTTTACCAGTAAATAAAATTTTAATCATTTTAAGTGTACAATTTAATGGCCATTAGTTTATTCGTGTTGCTGTGCAACTATCACCACTACTCATTTCTAGAATTTTTTTATTATCCCAACCTGAAATTCTCTAGCAATTAAACAATAAATCCTCCCTCACTCTAACCCCACAGTAACCTTCATTCTACTTTTATCTTTATGTTTGTCTACTCTAGGAAGATCATAGAAGTGGGATAATGCGATATTTGTCATTTTGTATCTAGTTTATTCCATGTAACATGTTTTCAGAATTCATCCATGTTGTAGTATACATGTGAATTTCATGGTTTTTAAAAAATGTCAATAGTTTTTGGAGAACAAGTGGTTTTCATTACATGGATATGTTCTTTAGTGGTGATTGAAATTTTGGTGCACCTGTCACCTGAGCAGTGTACACAGAACCCAGTGTGTAGTCTTTTATCCGTCACCCTCCTCTTACCCTTTCCCCTTAGTCCCCAAAGTCCATTATATCATTCTAATGCCTTTGCATCCTCATGGCTTAGCTCCCACTTATATGTGAGAACATATGATAGTTGGTTTTCCATTCCTGAGTTACTTCACTTAGAATATTGGTCTCCAACTCCATCCAAGTTGCTGCAAATGCCATTATTTTATTATTTTTATGGCTGAATATATACGCTGCATTTTCTTTATCTTCTCATTGATTGATGGACATTTTAGGTTGGTTCCATATTTTTGTAGTTGCGAATTGTGCTGATATAAAAATGTGTGCACGAGTGTCTCTCTCATATAATGACTTATCTTCCTCACGTAGATACCCAGTAGTGGAATTGCTGGATCAAATGGGAAATCTACTTTTAATGCTTTAAGGAATTTCCATACTGTTTTCCATAGTGGCTGTACAAGTTAGCATTTCTACCAGCAGTGTAAAAGTGTTTCCTTTTCCCCACATCCAGGCCAACATCTATTATTTTTTGATTTTTTAAATTATGGCTATTCTTGCAGGAGTAAGGTAGTATCTCATTGTAGTTTTAATTTGCATTTCCCTGATGATTAGTAATGTGGGGCATTTTTAATATGTTTTTGGCCATTTGTGTATCTTCTTTTGAGAATTGTCTATTCAATTCCCACTTTGCCCACTTTTTGATGGGATTATTTGGAGTAGTTTCTTGCTTATTTGTTTGAGCTCCTTGTAGGTTCTGGATATCAGTCTTTTGTCAGATTCATAGTTTTCAAATGTATTCTCCCACAAAGAGTCTGTGGGTTGTCTGTTTACTCTGCTGATCATTTATTTTGCTGTGCAGAAGCTTTTTGGTTTAATTAGGTCCCGTATATTTATTTATTTATTTATTTATTTTTGCATTTGCATTTGCTTCTGGCTTCTTGGTCATGAACCCTTTGCCTGAGCCAATATCTAGAAGAGTTTTTCAGATGTTATCTTCTAGAATTTTTATGGTTTCAGGTCTTAGACTTAAGTCTTTTATCCATCTTGAGTTGATTTTTGTATAAGGTGAGAGATGAGGATCAGTTTCATTCTACTACATGTAGCTTGCCAATTATCCCAGCACCAATTGTTAAATAGGATGTCCTTCCCCACTTTGTTTTTGTTTGTTTTGTCAAAGATCAGTTGGTTGTAAGTATTTGACTTTATTTCTGGGTTCTCTATTTTATTTGGTCTACCTGCCTATTTTTATACCAGTACTATGCTGTCTTGTTAACTATAGCCTTGTAGTATAGTTTGAAGTCATGTAGTGTGATGATTCCAGATTTGTTCTTTCGGCTTAGCATTGCTTTGGCTATGCGGGCTCTTTTTTTGGTTGCATGTGATTCTTAAGATTTTTTTTCTAGTTCTGTTAAAAATCATAATGTTATTTTGATGAGAATTGCTGTGAATCTGTAGATAGATTTGGGCAGTATTGTTATTTTAACATTATTGATTATACCCATCCATGAGCATGCAGTGTGTTTCCATTTGTTTATGTCATTGATGATTTATTTCAGCAGTGCTTTGCAGTTTTCCTTGTAGAGATCTTTCACCTCATTGGTTAGACAAATTTCAAAGTTTTGTTTTGTTTTGTTCTGTTTTTGCAGCTGTTGTAAAAGGGATTGAGTTCTTGATTTGATTTTCAGCTTGGTCACTGTTGTTGTATAGTAGTGCTACTGACTTCTTTACATTGATTTTGTGTCCCAAAACCTTACTGAATTCATTTATCAGATCTAGGAGCTTTTTGAATGAGTCTTTAGGGTCTTCTAGGTAAACAATCATATAATCATTGAACAGTCACAGCTTGACTTCCTCATTAATGATTTGGATGCCCTTGGATGCCTTGATTTCTTGCTCTTATCTGATGTTCTGGCTAGGACTTCCAGTAGTATGTTCAATAGAAGTGGGGAAAATGCACATCCTTGTTTTGGTTCCAGTTCTAAGGGGGAATGCTTTCAACTTTTCCCCATTCATTAAAATGTTGGCTGTGGGTTTGTCATAGATGGCTTTTATTACCTTAAGATACTGTCCCTTCTATGCCAATTTTGCTGAGAGTTTTAATCATAAATTGATGCCAAATTTTGTCAAATGCTTTTTCTTATCTATTGAAATGATCATATAATTTTTGTTTTTAATTCTGTTTATGTGATGTATCACATCTATTGACTTGTGTATGTTAAGCCATCCCTGCATTCCTGCTGTGAAATCCAGTTGATCATGGTGTATTATCTTTTTCATATGCTTTTGGATTTGGTTAGCCAGTATTTTGTTGAGGAGTTTTGCATCTATATTCATCAGGTATATTAGTATGTAGTTTTCTTTTTTTGTTGTGTCTTTTTCTGCTTTTGGTATTAAGGAGATACTGCCTTCATAGAATGATTTAGGGAGGATTTCCTCTTTATCTTTTGGAGTAGTTTAAGTAAGATTGGTAACAATTCTTCTTTGAATGTCTTATAGAATTCAGCTGTGAATCCTTCTGGCCCTGGACATTATTTTGTTGGCAGTTTTTTTAACAATTATAGTTTCAGTCTCATTACTTGTTTTTTGTTTGTTCAGAGTTTCTGTTTCTTCCTGATTTAATCTAGGAGGGTTGTATATTTCCAGGAATTTATTCATCTCCTGTAGATTTTCTAGTTTGTGGATGTAAAGCTGTTCCTACTAGCCTTGAATGATTTTTTTCTTTATTTCTGTGTTGTCAGTTGTAATATATCTTGTTTTATTTCTAATTGAGCTTATTTGCTTCTTCTCTCTTCTTTTCTTGGTAAATCTTGCTAAAGGTCTATCAATTTAGTTTATCTTTTCAAATAATCAGCTTTTTGTTTCATTTATCTTTGTTGTTGTTTTTGCTATTTGTTTGTTTGCTTCCATTGCATTTAGTTTTGCTTTGATATTTGTTATTTCTTTCCCTCTGCTGGGTTTGGTTTTGATTTGTTCTTGTTTCTCTAGCTCCTTCAGGTGTGATCTTACAATGTCAATTTGTGATTTTGCAGATGTTTTGATGTTAGGCATTTATTGCTTCCAGTTTTCCTCTTAGCACTTCTTTTGTTGTATCCAAGAGGTTTTGTTAAGTTATGTCACTATTATCGTTAAGTTCAAAGAATTTTTAAATGTCCATCTTGATTTTATTGTTGATCCAATGATCTTTCAGGAACAGGTTATTGAATCTCTATGTATTTGCCTGGTGTTGAAGGTTCGTTTTGGAGTTGATTTCCAATTTCATTTCACTGTGGTCTGAGAGTGCTTGACATAATTTTAATTTTCTTAAATTTGTTGAGACTTGTTTGTGAGCTGTCATATGCTCTATCTTGAAGAATGTTCCATGTACTGATGAAAATAATGTATATTCTGCAGTTGTTGGGTAGAATGTTCTGTAAATATCTATTAAGCCCCTTTGTTGTAGGATGTAGTTTAATTCCATTGTTTCTTTGTTGTCTTTCTGTCTTGATGACTTGTCTAGTGCTGCCACTGGAGTATTGAAGTCCCCCACTATTACTGTGTTGCTGTGTATTTCAATTTGTAGGTCTAGTAGTACTTGTTTTATAAGTTTGGGGCTACAGTATTAGGTTCAAATATATTTAAGTTTGTGATAATATCTTGTGGAATTAATCCTTTTATCATTATATAATAATCCTCTTTGTCTTTTTTAAAAAACTTATTGCTTTAAAATATGTGTTGTCTGATATAAGAATAGCTACTCCTGCTCAGTTTTGGTTTACATTTGTGTGGATTTTTTTTTCCACCCCTTTACCTTAAGTTTATGTGAGCCTTTAAGTGTTAGGTGAGTTTTGTGAAGATGGCAGTTACTTGGTTGGTGAATTAATAGCCATTCTGTCATTTTGTATCTTTTAAGTGGAGCATTTAGGCCATTTGCATTTAATGCTAGTATTGAGATGTGAAGTAGTGTTATATTCATCATGTTAGTTGTTGCCGAAATATCTTGAATTTTTTTGTAGTACATTGTTGTTTAATAAACCCTTTGAGATTTATGCTTTAAGGAGGTTCTATTTTGGTGTATTTTGAAGTTTTGCCTCATGATTTAGAACTCCTTTTAACATTCTTGTAGTGTTGGCTGGCATGGTAGTGGCAAATTCTCTTAGTGTTTGTTTGTGTGAAAAAGACTGCATCTTTCCTTCATTTAAGAAGCTTGGTTTCACTGCATACAAAATTCTTGGCTGACAGATGTTTTGATTTAGGGCTAAAGATAGGACTCCAACCCATTCTGGTTGGTAAGGTTTCTGCTGAAGAATCTGCTGTTAATTTGATAGGTTTTCTTTTATAGGTTAGTGGATGCTTTTGTCTCACTGCTCCTAAGATTATTTTTTTCATCTTGACTTTAGCTAACCTGATTACTATGTGCCTAAGTGAATATATTTTTGCAATGAATTTTCTGGTTGTTCATTGAGCTTCTTGTTATTTGGATGTCTAGATCTTTAGCAAGGCCAGGGAAGTTTTCTCAAGTAGTTCCTCAAATAGGTTTTCCAAACTTTTACATTTCTCTTCTTATTCAGGAACATATTTCTAGGTTTGGCTGCTTAACATAACCCCAAATTTCTTGAAGACTTTGTTCAATTTTTTGGTTCTTTTTCTTTGTCTTTGTCTAATTGGGTTAATTCAAAAGCCTTGTCTTCAAAATCTGAAATTCTTTCTAATTGTTCTAGTCTATTATTAAAACTTTCCACTGCATTTTTTTATTTCTCTAAGTGTGTCTTTCATTTCTAGAAGTTGTGATTGCTCTTTTCTCTAAGATAGCTGTCTCTCTGGAGAATTTTTCATCCGTAGCATGTGTTGTTTTTTTAATTTCTTTCAGTTGGTTTTCACTTTTCTCTGGTATCTCCTTGAGCATCTTAATAATCAACCTTCTGAATTCTTTATCTCGCAATTCAGAGATTTCTTCTTATTTTTTCTTGGTTGGGGTCCATTGCTGGGGAGGTAGGGTGATCTTTTGGGGGTGTTATCATGTCTTGTTTTTTCGTATTACCAGATTTACTTTTCTGTTTTTTTGTTTTGTTTTGTTTTTTGTTTTTTGTTTTTTCATTTGGACAGACTAGAAGAAGTAGAAGAAAGAACTTCAGATCTCAAAGACAAGGCTTCAGCTATTTTTCTTATATATTTAGAAGTGAAATTGCTGGATCACATGGTAATATCATGTTTGACTTTTTGAGGAACCACCACGATGTTTGCAACAGCTGCTGCACCATTTTGCATTTCTAACAGTAATGTACAAGGATTGCAATTTCTCCACAACCCTGCCTTGTAATTTTCTTTCTGTGTGTATGTCTTGTGCACAAGTGTGTTTATAATAGCTGTCCAAATGAGTGTGAAGCAGCATATCATTTTGAATTTGATTTGCATTTCCTTAATGATTAGTGCCTCTCAGTTACCTTTACATGTGCTTATTAGACATTTGCATATCATCTTTGGATAAATGTCCATTCAAGTCTTTAGCCCATTTTTTAATTGTTTATTTCACAATATTGCTAAAATGAAGGAATTATGTATATATTTTGCATATTAAAACCTATCAGATATATGATTTGCAAGTAACTTCTTCCATTTTGTGGGTTGCCTTTCCAGTTTTTTGATAGTATCCTTTAGTGTACATGAAGTACAATTTGATATATGCCTCCTTTTTGTTTCCTATACTCCTGGTGTCGTATTTAAGAAATTATTGCTAAATATGAATTCATGAGCTTTACCTTGCAATTTTTTAAGATTTTTTGTTTTGTTTAAAATTTTTAATTTTTAATTTTTGTGGCTACATAGTCAGTATATATCTTTCTCGGTAAGAGTTTTTTAAAATAGTTTTTGTAGTTTTAGCTCTTTTGTTTAGTTATTTTATCCATTTTGATCCTTTCTGTATATGATATAGGATAAGTTTCCAGCTTCATTCTTGTACATGTGAATATTTAGTTTTCTCAGTATCATTTGTTGAAAAGACTGTCTTATCTCCAATGAGTGATTTTGGTACATTTGTCAAAGTCATTTGACCATATACATGAGTTTTATTTCCAGGCTTTCTTGTATTCCATTGCTCTATATGTCTGTCTTTATGGCAGCATTACACTTTTTTATTAATAAATATTTTAGTAAGCTATGATATCAGATTGTGTAAATTCTCTAACATTGCACTGCTTTTCAAAACTGTTTTGACTATTTCTTGAAATTCCACATGAATTTTTAGGATGGAATATTGTTATTTCTGCAAAAAAAATTCTAGTTGGGTTTTTGAGAGGTTATTTCATCAAATTTGTAGATTGCTTTGTGTAGCTTTGACATCTGAATAATATTAAGACTTCTATGAACAAGAGGAATCTTTCCATTTATTAATGTTCTCTTTCATTTCATTCAGCAATGTCTTATAGTTTTTAGTATAAAAATACAATGTCTTCTAGGTTAAGTTTATCCCTTAATATTCTCTTTTTTCTTTTTTTTAGATGGAGATTTGCTGTTGTCACCCAGGCTGGAGTGCAATGGCAAGATCTCTGCAATCTCTGCTTCCCTGGTTCAAGTTATTCTCCTGCCTCAGCCCCCTGAGTAGCTGGGATTACAGCTGCCCACCACCATGCCTGGTTAATTTTTGTTTTCTTAGTAGAGACGGAATTTCATCATGTTGGCTAAGCTGTTCTCAAACTCCTGATCTCAGGTGATTTACCCACCTTGGCCTCCCAAAGTGCTGGGATTACAGGCGTGAGTCACCACACCCAGCTAATATTTTATTTCTTCATTCTATTTTAAATAACGTAGTTTTCTTAATTCCATTTTAAGACTATTCATTGTTAGCATACAGAAACACAACTAAATTGAATGTATTTATTTTGTATCTTGATATAGAGTATATTTACTGGTTCTACCAGTATTTTTTTCCCCAGGGAGGTTGAATCTTGAGGGTTTTCTACACATAAGATCATGTCCTTTGTAAACAGAAATAACTTTAATTCTTTATTTACAATATTTATTTGATTACTTTTTATGTCTAATGTTCTAGCTAGAACTTCCAATACTGGGTTGAATAAAATGGCATCCTTGCCACACTTCTCAACTGAGAGGAAATATTTTCAGTCTTTCACCTTTAGTTTGGTGGTAACTGCAAACTTTTCATGTGTGGCCTCTATTATTTTGAGGTAATTTCTATCTGCTTCTTCTTGGTTGTATGTTTTTATCATAAAAGTATGTTGTATTTTTTCAAATGCTTGTTCTTCAACAATTGAGAATTATCTGTACTTCTTTTACTTCATTCTGTTACTGAGGTATGTTATAGTCACTGATTTTTATATGCTAAGCCATCCTTGCATTCCAGGAATAAATGTTACACCACTTTCAAATGGTGTGTGATCTGTTAATATCCTGCTAAATTTGGGTTGCTAGTATTTTATTGAGGTAAGTTTTGCATCACTGTTCATAAGAAATACTGGTTTGTAGTCATATATAAATTTATATTTATATTTACATGTATGGAAATATTTATGTATACATATATAGAGAGACAGTGATAGAGAAATCATTAGTTTGAGTATCAGGATAATTAATGCTGAACTAACAGAATGAATTAGGAAACATTATCTTCTTTGTGTTTTTCAGTAGGTTTGATTATTGGTTTAATTTCTTTTTAAATATTTAATAGAATTCATTAATGAAGCCATCTGGCTAGGGCTTTTCTTTGTCGGGAAGTTGTAGATGGCTAATTAAATCTCTTACTAGTTGTAAGTCTATTCAGATTTTTCTATTTCTTTGTGGTTCACTCTTGAAGGACAGTATGTTTCTAGAAATGGGTCCATTTCTTCTAGCTAATTCCATCAGTTTGTGTACAGTTTTTCATTGGTCTCTCTTACACTCCTTTTCATCTAAGTTAAATAGTATTGTCCCTACTCTATGATTTTAGACATTTGAATATTCTTTCTCTCTCTCTCTTTTTCTAGTCAGACTAAATAATATTTTTCAATTTCGATCTTTTTTGAGGAACCAACTTTTTGGTTTGTCGATTTTCTCTACTTTTTAATTTTTTATTTAATTATCTTCACTCTATTCTTTATCCTTAGACTTGGGTTAATTTATTGTTTATCTAGTTCCTTAAGGTGAAAATTTAAGTTATTTATTTGAGGTATTTATTTTTAAAGTAAACATCTATAGCTGTAAATTTCCTTTTTTGCACTGCTTTCTCTACATCCCACAATTTTTGGTATGTTTTGTTTTGTTTTGTTTTTTCATTTTCCACAATGTATTTTCCAATTTTTTAATGATTTTTTCTTTGACCCATTGATTGCCTGAGTGTGTGATTAATTTCTACACATTCGTGGATTTTTTCATTTTCCTTCTATTGATTTTTGTTCTTACTACATTATGATTGCAAAATATACTTTGTATGGTTTTAATCTTTTATTTTTTATGAACTAATATACGAACTATCTTCTAGAATATTCCATAAACTTGAGAAAAATGTGTATTTTGCTATTGTTAGATGGAGTGCTCTACTTACGTCTCTTAGTTCTAATTGGTCTACACTGTTTCTCATGTCATTTATTTGCTTGTTGATTTTCTATCTCTCTTTTCTATCCATTATTTAAAGTGAGATATTGAAATCTAGAAGTATTATTGAAGAGTTGTTAATTTGCCCCTTTCATTCTGGCAACATTTGAATCATGTATTTTAGAGCTCTGGTATTTGCCATATTTGTGTTTATAATTGCATCTACTTAGAGAATTGGCTGGTGGGCCAGAGCTTCTGTTTGTTTTATAATAAAACTAAGCAACTTCAGTCTCTGAAGTAATCAACCCAGTAACCAGAAATGAAACAGAGAATTTCTTCTTAATTCATATTTTGTAGCCCCAGCTCTTCACTAATATGCTGTCAGTCTGTTTTCTGTTGCTATAACAGAATACAATATATGGATAATTTATAGAGAAAATAATTACTTCTTACAGCTATGGAGGTTGACATGTCTAAGGCTGAGGAGCTGCATTTGGTGAGAGACTTCTTGCTGAGGGAGACTGTCTGCAGAGACCTGGGGCAATGCAGGGCAACACATGGTAAGTGGACAGAAGGTACTGACATACTAGCTCAGGATTTTCTTTCTCTTCTCATAGGGCTATCAGTCCCACTCCCATGACAACCTATTAATCCACTAGCCCATTAACCTGTTAATCCATTAAAGCATGAATGAACTAACCCACTCATGAAGGCAAAGCCCTCGTTACCCAGTCACCTCAAATACCTTATCTCTCCACACTCCCACATTGGGTATTGTTTCAACATGAGTTTTGGAGGGGACAAATATTCAAACCACAGCAAATGAGAATTCTTTCTTATCACAGTTTCATTACCAACCTATCATGTCCTCCGAAATCTCTGCTTCTGTTCAAGTTATACCTCTGAATCTCACACAGATATGTTTTTTGTTTGTTTGTTTGTTTTTTATTTGTTTGTTTGTTCGTGACAAAGTCTCGCTCTGTCGCCCAGGCTGGAGTGCAGTGGCACGATCTTGGCTCACTGCAACCTCAGCCTCCCAGGTTTGAACAATTTTCCTGCCTCAGTCTTCCGAGTAGCTGGAACTATAGGTGCACGCCTCCATGCCCGGCTAATTTTTTATATTTTTGTAGAGATGGGGTTTCACTGTGTTGCCCAGGCTGGTCTCGAACTACTGAGCTCAAACAATTCCCCTGCCTCGGCGTCACAAAGTGCTGGGATTACAGGCCTGAGCCACCGCGACCGGCTCACACAGATGTTTTCACAATATATTTGAAGGTATTTTTGGTTCTTTTGCTAAAAGTTCATCTGTCCACTTCTACTTCAATGTAATATTTTTGTTAAGAATTTATTATTAAACAAATCATTTTGAAATGCATTAAAAATACCTGTGAGAAAAGGGGACACAGATATTTGAACTATGGGGAAGAAATAGCAAATACTAAGCGGATTAGTTTTATTATATTAGGACACTATATTCCACATCATCTTTTTTTCAGCAGTAGTCACTTCTCAAGTAGCAATGCCTTTGGACAGCTGGGCAGATTTCACAGTAATTAGCTTAACATTTAAAAACAGGTAGTGTCTTGTTTGTAACACTTAGAGTTTGGATTAAATTCAGATTCCCTTTTACTAGAGAGACGTATGCAGCTATTCACTTAAACAGATGCATGTGTCTGAACAGCTGCTGATTTCAAAGTTATTTCCTGCACTTATTTATAAACATTCTGAACACATTCTCCAGTGCTACCACAGCATTGCTATAAAACTAAAAATAAAAAGGGAGAAAATCTTCCAGATGCTGCTGACTCTTTAAGTAGATCTGCTGTAGAAAATGGGCACATAATTTCAATACTGTGCACATAGTTTTTATTGGATCTTGTGAAGCATAGTTTCCATCAGAGGATTAATTGGAATTAAACAGTTAAAAAATAAAATCTGCCATGAGCATTGTCACTCATCAAAATGTAAGTTATTATTGTTTGTTTCCTTTAAGAAACAGAAAACCAGTTAGTAATTTAAGGATATAAATAAGTCAGTTTCCCCAGGTTACATTTTGTCTTTGTGCAGAATTTCTATTTCAAATGCAAGTGTTCACGAAACTCATATTTTCAAAGCTAAACTGTTATGCTATGTGTTAGTTCCCAGAAATATCCTAATTGATCAGCCATAAAGAACCAATTTAGCACAATCTAAACCTTTGTACTCTACTTAAATAACTATATAATAAACACATTTTTATATTAAGTAGATTATCAACAAAAATATAACTAGCAAATGTTTAATTTTTGCTCTTATAAGCACAGTCATATAAAGCATATGACAAAGAACATTTTTCTTTCACATATTATAGAATGATGTATGACTACATATCTCCATTCCAAAAGGCAAACCAACCTATAAAACATTCAAAAATTTAAACTCAGAAATGATCTAAAAATAAGCTTTTACACACACACACACAGACAAGTTTTAAAACCTACAAAATGTATACACTGCATTTTGGAAGAAAATTAAGCTGTGTATTTTCTTCAATCAAAATAAAAGGGGAAGTTGATTATTCAAATCTTTGAAAAAAAAGTGGGACTTCTCACAAAAGGCAAACCTTATCTTTGTGTTAAATTACAAAATATCTACGACTTAGTAAATGACTTTTAACTTTGTCTATATGAAAAACACATTTTATTTACACAAACATTTCTAGTAGTGATTCTAAATAAGCTAAAAGTAATATATAAAATTCAATCAATTGTTAAGATAAAAAGAATTATGACAAAACATTATGTTTTAAGTAGTGATCGTCTCTGGGAGTTTTTCCCTTTATGAGATATTATTAATTATATCACTAACACGTTTACTAAAAAAGCAAGATTACTTTGCATGGAGTCTAATAAAATGCATGTAGCTCACAAGGAACCAGTTGTTCTCTTCTGTAAATAACACTCTTATAAAATGATTTACTGTATTATTTTTACTTCTTAAATTTTGTTAAAATTCCATTGAGATATTTAATATGTAACTCACCTTTGAGATTCTGTATTTAATAAATTGGTAAATTTTTCATTTTATGGCCTTCACTCACCTCTTTTATTTCTCTAAAATCTTTTTTTAGTTTTTAAAGTTACAGTTTTTTAAAAGTCCCCAAGTTTTACACATAGTGAACCTCAATTTGTATTGAGCACTGTTTCTGCCAGAAACTGTGCTAGAAGCTTTATGTACTTACATCATTTAATTCAGAAAAGAATTCTATTAATCTTATGAAAAATGAAGCATATAAGGATTTAGTGATTTTTCCCAGTTACGTAGCTCAATTATATCAGAGAACTAGAACATAAAACCAAATCTATTTGTTTCAGAAGCTTACATTCTTAACCACTACAATAAATTATTTAACAGTTTGCCCTACAGTGAATACTAAGTATATGAGCAAATTTTTCTGCCATAAGACAATGTGGAAAAATTGAGAAAAGCTTGAAAAGTGAATAAATTATGCACTTTCTTTTTCTTTTCTTTTCTTTCTTTTTTTTTTTTTTTTTGAGATGGAGTCTTGCTCTGTTGCCCAGGCTGGAGTGCAGTGGCGCGATCTTGGCTCACTGCAAATTCTGCCTTCTGGGTTCATGCCATTCTCCTGCCTCAGCCTCCCCAGTTGCTGGGACTGCAGGTGCCCGCCACCATGCTCGGCTAATTTTTTGTATTTTTAGTAGAAATGGGGGTTTCACCGTGTTAGCCAGGGTGGTCTCGATGTAATGACCTCGTGATCCACCCACCTCAGCCTCCCAAAGTGCTGGGATTACAGGAGTGAGCCACCATGCCCGGCTGCACTTTCTTAATAAAGACACTTTTTAGAGTGTTTTTAGTAAAAATTTTCAATTAATAAAGCAAGACTGTTCAGTGGCCTAATTTATGTCTTTTACTAGATTAATGATTCATGTTATTGATGATTTCTGGACTTTTCTTTACAGTAAGCAAATTCCTTCATAAGGACAAAATATCTAAGGCAAATTTTAAAGCAAAACAGTCTTCCTTCTCTGGATTCCAGAAAAATACAAGAAGCAGACACGATTGCTCTTGGAAGAAACTACTACATTATTTCTATCTGTAAGGTCCTAAATAGCAAGGATGTGACTAAGTTGTCTATGCATTCCCAGGACATTCTCAATGTCGTATGCAAAGTGGGTGATCAGTGTGTGCTTGTTGAATTCGTCTATGAATTCAGTAGTCTGAACAGATGTTTCACTATGATAAAATTATCCATTTTATTATAGTAGAGATTTCTAGATATTTACCAAATCCCAATTCCTTTCCTTCTATTGGCACAGCTAGAGTGCATATTACCAGAATTATTATAGCATGGCTGTGGCCATGTTTCCATTAAGAGAAACATACAGCAGTTCTATAAAATTTTTATATGACTCTCCTAAACAATAGTTTTGTATATCTCTCAATCTCACTTTCTCAGTGTATTTTTGTTTCTAATAATAAAAACTGATATTAATATACTATCAATAATTTCTCTTCACACATACAGAATATTTAAATATTTATTTGCTGTGTCTTACTTTGTCCAAATGAGTTCTAGATAAACCAATTTAAGTCATATGAACAAACATTCAAGGTTCCTTAGGTTTCTGTATTTCACAGTTTTGTCTATACGGGAAATGCAAAATATATGCAAATGATTAGAGAAACAATCCTGCTATGCAGATTGTGAATAAACACAATGAACTAGTGGCTCACAGACAGTATATAAAATGGGACAAAATGATGGCTTTTGGATTAGTCTTTTTGAATAAATTTAATTGTGCAGATGTAAGATACACAACATGAAGTTATGCGAAACATTAGTAAAATGGTTACTATAGTGAAGGAAATTGACATACTCATAATCTCACACATTTACACTTCCTTGTTTTTCTGGCAAGAGCCACTAAAATCTACTCATACTACAGTAATGCAGTAGAGTACAGTTTTATACATCCAAATACAGTTTTATACCAAATACAGTAGTTTTATCATCCACAGTTTTCATGTACTTTAGTTTTTTAGAATTGTTCATCCTGCATATCTGCCACATTGAATCTATCCTCCGACCTACATCTCCCAATTCCCTCCCCCCACCCCTGCCATTTGTAATCACTTTTAGTCTCTTTCTCTATATATTTGATCTTTTGAGATTCCACCTATATGTAAGATTGCAATATTTTTCTTACTGTGTCACACTTATATTTCACTTAGTATAATGTCCTCCAGGTTCATCCGTATTGTGGAAAATGGCAGGATCTCCTTTTAAGGCTGAATAATATTCTATTCCATATACATCTGATGGAATAAGTATTCATGTTACAGTTTCTTTATTCCTTCATCCTTCAGTGACCACTTAGGTTGTTTTCATATCTCAGCTATTGTGGGTAGTCAAGATATGGAAACAACTTAAGTGGTCATTGATGGATGAATGAATACGGATGATGGTAGTGGGAATGACATAGATGCCTCTTATTATTTTGAATTATATTCCTTCAATGCCTAATTACTTGAAGGTTTTAACATAAAGTGATGTTGAATTTTACCAAAAGCCTTTGCTGCATCTATTGAGATAATCATGTGGTTTTGTTTGTAGTTCTGTTTACGTGATGAGCCACATTTATTGATTTGCCTATGTTGAAGCAACCTTGTATCCCAGAGTTAAAGCTTACTTGCTTGTGGTGGATTTCACTGCAACTTCTGCCACCAGGGTTCTAGCAATTCTCCTCCCTCAGCCTCCCAAGTAGCTGGGATTACAGGTGCCCACCACCACGCTCGGCTAATTCTTTTGTATTTGTAGTAGAGACAGGGTTTCGCCATATTGGCCAAGATGGTCTTGAACTCATGACCTCAGGTGATCCACCTGCCTCAGACTCAGAGAGTGCTGGGATTACAGGCATGAGCCACCATGCCCGACCAATGGATTAGTTTTTTGATGTGCTGTCATGAACATGAGAGTGCATCTATCTTCATGAGGTGGTGATTTCATTTACTTTGGGTATACATCCAGAGGAGGGATTGCTGGTCATATGACAGTTCTATTTTTAATTTATTTAGAAATTTTCATACTGTTTTCCATAATGGTTTCACTAATCTACATTTCCATGAACAGTGTACAAGGGTTCACTTTTCTCGACACCCTTACCAGCATTTCTCATCTTTAAATTTTTTTCTTAAATGGATGTTCCTTTTATATTCATTAAACTGTACAATTATAATTAATCAATTTTTTACATGTATCTAACTTTTCAGAATGACATGTAAATTTAGTAAGAACATAAAAAATGGACAGTGGAAAAATGCAAAAATATCTTGAGAAACTAAAATGTAATGATTTCATGACATTGCACATTTGCCTATTTTTCCCTTATAATTTAGTTTTCAGATAGCTGTATATATTCTGGTCATCATCAAATATGTAGTGTGCAAAGATTTTTCTCCCAGTTTGTGGAGTGGCTTTTCAGTCTATCAACACTGTGTTTGATTAACAGACTATTTTATTATAATGATACTATATGTATTTTTTTTAACTTTTAGGTTTAGGGGTACATGTACAGGTTTGTCATACAGGTAAATTGCTTGTCATGAGGGTTTGGTGTACAGATTGTTTCATCATCCAAGTAAAAAGCATAGTATGTGATAGGTAATTTTTTGATCCTCACCCTCCTCCCACCCCTCACCCTCAAGAAGGCCCCAGTGTCTGTTGTTCTCTTCTTTGTGTCCATGTGTACTCAATAATTAGCTCCTAATTAAGTGAGAAGATGTGGTATTTGGTTTGCTGCTCTTGTGTTATTTTACTTAGGATAATGATCTCCAGCTTCATGTTGCTGGAAAGGACTTGATCTCATTCTTTGTTTCTGGCTGTATAGTATTGCATGGCATATATATACCATATTTTCTTTATCCAGACTACCATGAGTGGGCATTACGGGTAAATTCATGTCTTTGCTATTATGAACAGTGTTGCTTGCAATAAACATATATGTGCATGTGTCATTATGGTAGAAGATTTATATTCCTTTGGGTATATACACAATGATGGGATTGCTGCATTGCATGCTAATTCTGTCTTAAGTTCTTTGAGAAATCGCCAAACTGTGTTCCACAATGGCTGAACTTATTTACATTCTGATAATCAGCATATAAGTGTTCCCTTTTCTCCACAACCTTGCCAGTATCTATTATTTTTTGACATTTTATTAATAGCCATTCTGACTGGTATCTCATTGTGGTTTTGACTGGCATTTTTTTAAATGATTAGTGATGCTAAGCATTTTTTCATATGTCTGTTGGTCACGTGTATGTCTTCTTTTTAAATGTGTCTGTTCACGTCCTAAGCTAGTCTTTAATGGGGTTGTTTGTTTTTTTGCTTGTTGATTTGTTTATATATCTTACAGTTTCTAGATATTAGACCTTTATTGGATACATCGTTTTCAAATATTTTCTTCCTTTTAGAGGTGGCCTGTTTACACTGTTGATAGTTTCTTTTGCTGTGAAGAAGCTCTTTAGTGTAAGTAGGTCCCACTTGTAAATTTGTGTTTCTGTTGCAATTGCTTTTGATGTATTCATCATGGAATCTTTGCCAGGGCCTATGTCCGCAATGGCAATTCCTAGGTATCTTTAAAGGTTTCTATCATGTTAGGTTTTGAAGTCTTCAGTTCATCTTGAGCTGATTTTGTTTATGGTTTAAGGAAAGAGTCTGGTTTCAATTTTCTGCGTATGGATATCCAGTTATTTCTGCTTCATTTATTGAACAGGGAGTCCCTTCTCCATTGCTTGTTTTTGTTTACTTTGTCAAAGATCAGATGGTTGTACTTGTGCAGCATTGTTTCTGGGCTTTCTGTTCTGTTTCTTTGGTTTATGTGTCTGTTTTTTAATCAGTACTATGCTGTTTTGGTTATTGTAGTCTTATAGTTTAAAGTTGGGTACATGATACCTCTAACTTTGTTCTTTTTGCTTAGGATTGCCTTGGCTATTTGGGCTCTTCTTTTGATTCCATATGAATTTTAATAGAGGTTTTCCTAATTCTGTGAAGACTATCATTGGTAGTTTGATAGGAATAGCATTAAATCTGTAAATTGCTTTGGGCAGTATGGCCATTTTAACAATATTGATTCTTCCTATCCATGAGCATGGAACATTTTTCTCTTTGTCTGTATCACATTTGATTTCTTTGAGCAGGGTTTTGTAATTCTTATCGTAGAAATCTTTCACCTCCCTTGTTAGCTGCATTTCTAGGTATTTTATTCTATTTGTGGCTGTTGTGAATGGAATTATCTTCGTTTGGCTCTCTGCTTGGATGTTGTTGATGTACAGAAATGCTACTGATATCTGTACATTGATTTTGTATACTGAAACTTTGCTGAAGTTATTTTATCAGATATATCAGTTTTTGGGCAGAGACCATGGGGTTTTCTAGGGATAGAATCACATTGAAACAGAGGTAGTTTGAATCCCTCTCTATTTGGATGCCTTTTATTTCTTTGTCTTGTCTGATTATTCTCACTAGGCCTTCTGGTACCATGTTGAATACGAGTGGTGAGAGGGGGCATTCATGTCTTCTTCTAGTTCTCATAGGAAATGCTTCCAGCTTTTACCCATTCAGTATGATGTTGGTAGTGGGAATGACATAGATGCCTCTTATTATTTTGAAGTATGTTCCTTCAGTGCCTAATTATTTGATGGTTTTAACATAAAGGGATGTTGAATTTTGCCAAAAGCCTTTGTTGCATCTATTGAGATAATCATGTGATTTTGTTTGTTGTTCTATTTATGTTAAGAGCCACATTTATTGATTTGCATATGTTGAACCAACCTTGCATCCCAGAGTTAAAGCCTACTTGATTGTAGTGGATTAGCTTTTTGACCTGCTGCTAGGTTCGGTTTTCTAGTATTTTGTTGAGATTTTTGCATCTGTGTTCATCAAGGATATTGGCCTGAAGTTGCCTTTTTTTATTGTTGTGTCTCTGCCAAATTTTGGTAGGTATCAGAATGATACCAGCCTCATAGAATGAGTTAGGGAGGAGTCCCTCTTCCTCAAATTTTTGGAATAGTTTCAGTAGGAACAGCCCTGCTCTTCTTTGTATATCTAGGAGGGACTTCTTTGTATTTGGCTATGAATCTGCCTGGTTCTAGGCTTTTTTCTGGTTGGTAGGCTTTTTTCTGGTTGTAGACTTTTTGTTACAGATTCAATTTTGGAATTCATAATTCATCTGTTATTGGATTCAATTTCCTCCTGGTTCAATCTTTTGAGTTTGTATATTTCCAGAAACTAGTCCATTTCTTCTAGGTTTAAAAAAATGTAGAAGAAATAGAAGTGTTTCTAGTAGTCTAAGAGAGGTTTTAATACTTCTGTGGGGTTGGTAGTAACGTCCCCATTGTCATTTCCAATTGTGTTTATTAGAATCTTCCCCTTTTTTTTTCTTTATTAGTGTAGCTGGCAGTCTGTTGATCTTATTTATTCTTTCAAACAACAAATAGCTAGATTCATATCTCAATTTCCTTCAGTTGAGCTCTGTTTCTGGTTATTTTTTGTCTTCTGTTACCTTTGGGGTTGATTTGCTCTTGTTTTTCCAGTTTCCCTGGGTGTGACATTAGGTTGCTAATTTGAGATCTTTCTGACTTTTTGATGTGGGCATTTGTCTACAATCGTCTCTCTTGACTTTTCGTTAGCTGTGTCTCCGAGATTCTGGTATGTTGTCTTTTTGTTCTCATTAGTTCCAACAAAATTCTTGATTTATGTCTTAATTTCATTATTGACCCAATGATCATAGAAGACAAATAAGGGCATTGAATAATGGTAAAGGTTTAAAACAACAAGATCTAACTTTCTGAAATACATATGCACCCAACACGAAAGAACCCAGATTCATAAACAAGTTATTCAAGACCTACAAAGACTTAGATAACCACACAATAATAGTAGAAGATATCACAACACCTCACTGAAACAATCAGATCATTGAGGCAGATTAATAACATACCAAATGGACATAATAGACATCTACAGAACCCTCCATTCCAAAAAAATAGAATAAACATTCTACTCATCTGTATATGGAACATACTCTAAAATTTACCACACAATCAGCCATAAAACAACCCTCACCAAATTCAACATAAAAAATCATACCAACCACACTCTCAGACCAGATTGCAATAAAAATAGAAATAAATACTTAATATATTCATTAAAAATCAAAGAATTACATGGAAATCAAACAACCTGTTCCTGAATGACTTGGGTCAATAATGAAATTAAGACAGAAATCAAGAAATTTGTTGGAACTAATCACATGGATTCTCTACATTCCCTGAATTTGAATGTTGGCCTTTCTATTGAGGTTGGAGAAATTTTCATGAGTGATATCCCGAAATATGTTTTCTAAGTTGCTTGCTTTCTCGTCCTTTCTTCCAGGGATTAAAAGGTGTCACAGATTTGGTCTCTTTACATAATCCTGTATTTCACAGAGGGTTTTTTTTTTTTAAATTTTTTTCATTCTTTTTTGTTTGTTTGTTTTTGTCTGACTATTTCACAGAATTGGTCTTCAAGCTTGAGATTCTTTGATCAGCTTGGATGATTCTGCTGTCAATAATTGCAATTGTATTATGAAATTCTTGAGGTAAAATTTTCAGCTCTATCAGATCATGTTGATTCTTTCTTAAAATGGCCATTTCATCTTTCAGCTGCTGTATAATTTTACTGTATTCCTTAGATGCCTTGGTTTGGGTTTCAGCTTTCTCCTGAATCTCAATGATCTTCATTCTTATCCATTTTCTACTTTATATTTCTGTCATTACAGCCATTTCAGTATGGTTACAAACCATTGATAGGAAATTAATGTGGTTGTTTAGAGGTAAGAAGAAGCTCTGGTTTTTGGAGTTGCCAGAGTTCTTTCTCCAGTTCTATCTCATCTGTGTGGGCTGATGGTCCCTTAGTCTTTGAAGTTGCTGTACTTTGGATTAGGTTATTTTGCTTTTTTTTGTTTGTTTGTTTGTTTTGGATACCCTTGGGGGGTGTGATTGTGGCATAAGGTGGGTTCAGTTGACTGGTTTCCTTTAATCCACAAAAACTAGGGTGCTCTGAGCAGCTCCTCACTGTCAATTATTATTAGAGAATTGCAAATTAATCTACAATAATATTGTACTACATACAATATTAGAATGTCTACATTAAAAAAAAAAAACGGATGTTACCAATTGCTGGTGAGGATTGAGAGTAACATGAGCTTTTACTGCTGCTGAAGATTCAAACTGGTATAGCAAATTTGAAAGGCAGTTTGACAATTCTACATCAAGCTAAACATAGTCATTCCATATATTCCAAAAATCATAATTCCTAGGCATTTGGCCTATTTATTTGAAAATTCATTTTCACCTAAAAAACTGTGTATGAATTTTTATATCAGCTGTATGCATAATTGCCAAAAATCAGAATCAGCAAAATGGCCTTCAATAGGTAAATGGAAAAACAAACTGTGATATAGTTATACAACAAAATATTATTCTGCAATTAAACAAAAATGAGCTATGAAGCTATGAAAAGATATGAATAAATATTAAATGCATGTTCTGAATGTAAAAATTTAGGCTGAAAGTCTATATACACAATGAATTCAATCATATGACATCCTGTAAAGGGCAAAATAATAGAGATATGAAAAGATCAAAATGGTTGCTTGGAGTCTGAAGTAGGGAGTTAGGTTTAATAGGTGGAGCACAGGGCAATTTTAGGACTGCTATTTGGTATGATATTGTAATGGCGGATACATAAAACTCTGCATACCCAAACCCTGTAAAATTGATTGTACAAATAATATTAATGTATGTCAATTTTAATAAATTATTAAGAACTTTGAGAATCCCAAATGGAGTGCAGAATGTGGAAAAACAATATAAATATAGTGTAGACATATGAAACATATGAAACACCTCACTTAAGGAGGTGGAATAAAACAATGCCTATGTAAGTTACTTTGAAAATGAGTGGAGCCTGTAAAACTAAAAGCAAATAATCCTATACATAAGGACTGTACTCTAGTTGATGATATTGCTTCCCATAGGGGTAAGGGTAACAATTAAGATACTGCTGTGCAAATATGCAAATATGCAAATATGCAAATATGCTGGAAGTAAACACTTAAGTAAATGGTGGTAGGATCTAGGCTACTCACTACACTTCCCAGAGGGAAGAGGCTATCATATCTATGTAGTAATAGATTAGAGTTGAAGACATTGGTATGAACTCATGTTCAGTTTAATTCTGATGCAAATAGTACATATATTCCCTTACTCTGTAGCTGAAAGTGTCTATGAGCAAATGTAATCTAGTGAAAATGAACACAGCTAGTGCCCAGAGTTTGGTTCCTAATACCGTTCTTTCTATAAAGAGAAGTAGGTCTCTTGGAATAATTGGCTGATTCTAGGCTGGGGGCAGGAAATGCACAAGGTAAGCCCGGAGTATCTTGTAGTGCCAGAAGGTAAGAAAGTGAAACAAATGAACAAAACATGATGGGGAATGTCAAAGGGACACAGAAACTCACTGAAAGAGCTTCAAGTGACCAAAGTTGGAACAATTTCAGCAGCCTAATAATAACTTGAATATAAAGAGGTCCTATAAATTAATGAAAATAATAAATAGAGGAGAAAAAACAAATTTCCTGTGAAGAATTTCAAGTAATTTATGTAGACTCACCACACTTTGAGAGCTAGAGCTTAACTCCCCACGATTTAAGTGTGGTCTGCACATAGTTACGTCCTTCCAAAGAGTACAGTGTGAGAAGGTGTGAAGAGTGACCTTGTGGCAGTGAAATCTGACAAACCCTACCTCAGCCAGATGATCAAGAGTAATAACAACAGTGATGTCATGTTACCAAGCATGATATCCTTGTTATGATGTCATAACAGTAGCTCTTTACTTCTGTGATCTTCCTCCCAAAAACACATAACCACAGTCTAATCATTAGAAACACATCAGAAAAACCACAAGTGAGGGACATTATACAAAACACCCGACAAATACTCCTCAAAACTCTTTATGCCATCAAAAAGCAAGGAAGGTCTGAGAAACTAGCACAGCAAAGATTTGCCTAAGGAGACACGTTGACCCAATGTAAAATTAAGTAAAAATTAAAGAAACTGAAAAAAATATGGACTCTAGTTAATAAGCGTGTATCAATATTGGTTCACTCATTGTAAAAAAAAAACTTCATATTAATGTTAGATGCAAATAATTAGAGGAACTGTGAAGTATGTGGAAACACACTGTCTTTTCAATTTTTCTATTCACTTAAAACTGTTCTAATAGAAAAATATGTAAATATAACAGTACTAAATATGTCTATTACATAGAGCTGGTCAAGATTCTTGAAAGAATTACAAAGATTATAATTTGTTGCCCATTTTGTAGCATTTAGCTTGTTACGAAACTTTACAAGGCAATTATTTTATTCCTCCTCTCTGAAAGAATGTGGATAGCTACAAAACCTGAATTATCCTATCTATTGTTAATATGTAAACATATTTTAAACTACTAGAAAGTTCTATTGCTATTCAGTTTACTTGGTAAACAACCATTTCACTGCAGACACTCGAAAACCTACAATATATTTTTGAAAATATGGTCAATTCCTCTCAGTTCGGGATTAATTGGAGGAATCGTCTGGAAATGGAAAGTTAGTAAGAGGAAAGTCACAGATTAACAAATAATGACTGAAACAAAACTAGTCAAAACTAAGCTTACACAAAGTAATTATCCCACTTACCTATGTGTCTGATTATTATTTTACACAGTCCCGAAAATGTAAAATACAAAATGCATTTGTGTTTTTTTATTTTTTCCAGCTGGCCTCTTTCCTTCACTTTTTCATAATGCTCTTTCTTGCATTAGTTTCATTCTATTTTGTGCTAAGCAATGTTAAATATGAATATTAAGCAAGGTTCAACCTCAGTTTCGTTCAACCATTCGAATTTGGTTTACCATCCAGCAGACCCTCCCAAGTTACATTTCCTTCAGACTGCTCAAAAGCAAACTTCACTTCTTCAGTCAGATGTCTCCAGGAATGGACTTTTCTTTCTCAGTTGCCAACTGAGCAAGCTGGTATTGCTTTATCTAGTTGATTGTTTACAGATACATTACTTCTTATATTTCTCCATTTCCAGTGTGCTTTACTCTTCTGTACATAAATGTTAATGTAGCATGCCACTTTTTAATAAATATCATGAATTACTTAATTTTCATATCATCTTATAAAGTAAGTTGTTTATAATTTCTAATCCTCATAACACTCTACATTCTACCAACACACCTTTCAAAACCACATCTTCCAGGCGTTCGGCTTTCAAAACTATTTTTAAAGTTAACTGGCTGGGCGCGGTGGCTCAAGCCTGCAATCCCAGCACTTTGGGAGGCGGATCACGAGGTCAGGAGATCGAGACCATCCTGGCTAACACGGTGAAACCCCGTCTCTACTAAAAAATACAAAAAACAAACAAACAAACAAACAAAAAAAACTAGCCAGGCAAGGTGTCGGGCGCCTGTAGCTGAGGCAGGAGAATGGCGTGAACCCGGGAGGCGGAGCTTGCAGTGAGCTGAGATCCGGCCACTGCACTCCAGCCTGGGCGACAGAGCAAGACTCCGTCTCAAAAATAAATAAATAAATAAATAAATAAATAAATAAATAAATAAATAAAATAAAATTAACTTTGATTGGGATATATTTTGCCTTTATTGGGTATTATAATATTAGATGTATTTTAAGTAAAATTTCCTTCACTTTGTCTTACTGTGATTGGGCAGACATGTAGCTAGAGTCCATTTCTGGAGCATGATGGAAACCATGATTTTTCTCACTAATCTGCCTTACAGTTCATGAAAGTGCAGCCTGAGTTGGCATGGGGTGCCCTTCATCATTCTCTGATCTTCCCTGCTCTCTTGTTTGCTCCCCTGGCCTCCAGTCCAGTCTCCTGGATGTGTATCAGCAGTTTGCTCTAAACTGCTAGCCTTTCAAAACTCCACTGGGGAAGAGTCCTGGAGTCCTAAATAGCGATTAATCTTGGGTATTAAGACACTTTAAAGTTCAGGCCTATCAGGTAAATAAACTTGTCCTGTTGGTGAATATTAACTTGAACTCCCATGAGACACAAATTTTGATTCCTGTCCTTGTTAAGCGGTCAACTCTTTCACTAGAATAAAGATAAAAAGGACCACAGTTGATTTTTATTCCTTCTCATGTAATATATTTTGTTGTATATCTACAATACGATTTAAGCACTTAAACGTTCACAAAAACATGTCAGCTATTTCATGGTATACTATCTCATTTACCAGACATAAAGCAGTTCTAGAAGACTTTGAAACATGTCATCACACTGTTCTGGACTTCACCAAATCTCTAACTCCTCATATGATGAGAGTGGAAGCTTATTTCGTGCCAGAATTTTAGTAGATGAGCATAGGTAATTTAAAACATCACTACTGATTCCCATGGGTTTGAATTACCTTTATTTATATAATTTACCTAGTTTTGAAAGTCAAATAATATTTAAAGGCTCCAGGAAGCTTTTATATTGATAAGTATTAGTGGAGAAAAAAGAAGGACATAGCAAACAGTGAATGATAGGCATTTTCAAATTACGTAAAATCATAAATACATTTGTTAGTGGACCCACATCTATTGTATATATAGACTTTATCATATTCGAAAAATTGATTTTAAAAAGAGCTGTTTGAAATAGCTTTAAGCTTTTTCTGCCAGAGGCTGTAAGTGATAACATGTAGTAGCTGATTATGATGCCCTAAGGAGACTGTTTTAGGAAGTGGAAATTGATGTGGTGAATGGAATCAAACATACCGCACTCAATTCAAAGCCATTATCCAAACTGGGTACTAAAGGCTCTAAAAGGTGAAAATGAGAGGTCCTTTCTGTGACAAAGAGGTCTGATTCTTCCAAAAAGATTCCAGAGGCCATGAAGAGCAAAGCCTGCTCCTCCGAGTTTGTTGTTAACCATGAAGCTCATGACAAGTGCCCTTGTCATGATACTAATACCCTTGTTATTATAAGTGATTTTTGAAAATTTCTACTTGACAAAACAAAAGGTTAACTTTGAAAATCTAATGCAATAATTAAGTTTAAAAATGATGTCATGATACTCCAAAGAGTTAATGCTGCGCATCTTAAGTAAAGGCAATATTCCAATGTGGCCAGTACATGACATCCTTGTGGAAATACCTCTGCTTGAGGACTAAGTAAGAGAAAGGGATCCTTACTTATCAATATGGCCAGAGGAATTGTCACAGAGTATACATATATGTACTTAAGAGCTTGGCAAATGCAGAAACTTTAAGGGGAAATTACACTGAATATGGAAAAGATTTTCTTTTTTCAAATTAATAATTTAATACCTGGACCTGCAATCATTTACTATGCTGGCCACCTTCTCCCACTACTACACACACACATGCACACACACACAGATACATATGTGCACACACACAGGCACACACACACAGAGCTCCTTTTATTTCTTCACCAAAAAGTCAGGAATTAAATATTTTTGTATTCTTTAACAACTCTCTGACATTTTTTAAAAAAATTTTCAATGGTAGCAAAAAGGTGTCTTTTTCTGTCTTAACACGAACAGAAACAGAGTTGAAACACTTGAGCCACGAAGTCATTTCTGCTAAGCTGACAGCCATGTCTTTTTCATAATGGCTGTGTTTTTGGCTTAGAGATGCAATTGAGGTTGGTAATTTCCTTCCAAAATAAGAATTAAAAAAAATGATAGCAGAGATTACAAATGCAAGATCTAAGGATAAGAGAAAAGTAAACAAAACCATTTCTGTGCTAATATAAGAATAAAATAAGGAATAAGCTTGTTTTTTTTAAAAGAAAGAAACAAAATCCTCATTAAATAATTAAACACTCTACTACTGGTAAGTTGTACAAAAAAAGTGATTTTTCCTTAGTACACTGTATGCTAAGCTATATCTATTTGATTTGAGGAAGTAGGTATTGGAGAAAGTACTGGAACAAACAGATTATTCCATTTTCACATCAGATATTCAAGAGTATCTTTCATGTGACAAATTACTTGGGGCAAAACTGTGGAAAATAAGACATAATCTTCTTGATGGAAATATTGTCTTCTGTACTCAGTTGCAGAAATTAGTAATTTCATTAAAATGTGATGAAGATTAAAATCATATATACACACAGCATATTTTCACCAGATTAATAGAGAATCCACAATTTTGAATAATCATGACTCTTTTGTTAATCCAATGAAAACTGTTAGCCTTCCTCCAGGAAAATTATATACATATATATATATATATATATATATATATATATATATATATATGTGTTATATGTATATATACGTGTATATATACACACACATATACATACAAGCACACACATATATTATATATATATAATTACACACACACAAATGTATATATACACTTATACACATAAAATTATAAATGTTGTATCCTTAAATAGTGAAGACCATACCAGCTCAATGGAATGCCAGAATTCTTGTCTACCTGAGATGGAGAGTTTCTAGCTCTTTAGTACTCTCCCCGTTGCCCCCACTACAGATACACACATAGAGATCTACAGGGGTCCTGCATTTTTGCAACAGGAAGATAGTATTTAGAAAGAACCAATTTCCTCAGAATTCTGGTAGCTGTTTTGTTGGTTAAGAAGATAGTATCCAAGCAGTATTGTTCAATTAATTATCAGAAATGATTCTACAAGTAAAATAAATCAAAACCTTATATTGAATTAAGCATTATCTTTTGTAAAATATTGGTATGATAGGAAGCTGACACAAAATTATTGACTACTGAATTATATCCAAATTAAGAAAATACACTCAATTTTCATAAATGAGAAAATTAAATGATATATCCCTATTACAAAGGCACAACAAAGTATTTCATGCAAAAGATATGTATTCAGCGCCTTCTAGTATAACTTGAGAAGTAATTATGCCATAGGGCAGTCTAGAGGTATACTGAAGAAGATCAAATGGAATGTCTGGGATTATAAAGCATTATAATATCCTCATAATAAAGATAAGGGGTGTTTTTTAAACTCCTAGGAAAAGTACATAAATCCAGTAAAGTTTGAGGATCAGGAACCTTTACAAAAACATTAACATTTGGGTAAGTTTTTGAAAATATATTGGGATTAGATGGACGAAAAAGATGAGAACAAAATTAAAAGTTGTTTACATTTTGGAAATTAAAAAGCAGTTGATAAACATGGAGTGAAAACTCAATGAAAGGCTCAGGTAGATGTGTAGATGGTAAGGTTATCAAATGCATAGGATCATTGTACAGCAAGTAAAATACTTTGTCTTTTAGAGCATAGTTTGCCTTTTAGAGTATACATTCAAATAATAATTCAGATAATAATTTGAATTTACTCTAAAAGACAATTGGTAACATTGAAGGATTTGATGAGGATTAGGTAGTGCATCAGACTATTCATTCTGGCTGAAACTGAAAAGTGTGCTGAAGAAATGTAAGGCAGAAACAGCAATCAGATGAATGGTTTCAGATTTTTTGAGTGCATTTTAGGAAATAGAATTGGTGGCGCATCACAATTAATTAAACATATTGGGGAGGAGAGAGGATTCAAATGTGATATTCATGTTTCTGGTGTAGGATATTGCCTGGGGCAGTAGTTCTCAGTAGGATCCTCCAAGTTATCTTACTGACAAGAAAGATTTTCCAAAGGTCACAAACCTGAGTTACTACCCTGCCGAGTCCCTGGTAGAACTAAACACTAAAGAATATGTCAGTAAAACCTAGAGTTTGTGCAATCTTCCAATCTGCTCAGCTTGTTTGGCTACTTATGAAATGTCAGCTACCTTTTAAAAAGATAATTCTGATTGCACTTAGGAGAAATGATGGAAAGAGAACAAAGCCGGAAGCAGAGAGATCACCCATTAGTGCATTCTGGGCAAAACATGACGGGGGCTTGCACCAGAGGAATGACGAGTGTCTGCATTTTGGATATGTTGAAGGCATGGCCACAGGAACTTGAGTGCAAGCAAATAAGCAAAAAAGGTACTGGGTATCCATGGAAACCAAGATTCATCCCAGATTGTTTAAAAATAGATATTTTACTGAAGAAATGTCTTCAAAGTTTAAATGAAAAACAAAGGTTGTTAAGGCACCCAGGTCCTAATGGAATTAATTATGATTCACAGGGATGCATGCAGCGATGGCATGAAAGGCTTTACCTGGAGTCTGATGAAGGCTGCAGCCGTGCAGAAGTTATACAAGGGCATAGCTATTGTTCATGAGAGCGCGCAGAAGAGGAAGGGACCATGGAGATGGACAGCAGTTCCCTCTTTCTGTCCTCCCTCTCCTGGCTTTGGCTGAATACAATCAGAAGCCCCCTTGCATGAGGACCTGGATGACGCAGAGGCCCCTTTCCTGGGGCAGAGGGTCAGATGGACAGAGCCAGTGGGAGATGGTTGTGGGAGGGTAAGTGGAGAAAGAACACATAACAAACACACACACGTACAGGAACCCCAGCAGGAAAGTCAAAATAGAAATGACAGAATGAAAAAATAAATTGCATAACTTGTATCATAATAAATGTCTATTATTAGAATTCTTAGAAGTCAATAACGAAGTATCAGCTGGGGGTGGTGGCTTACACCTATAATCCCAGCACTTTGAAAGGTCGACATAGTTCGATCACTTGAGGTCAGGAGTTCCAGACCAGCCTGGCCAACATGGTGAAACCCCATCTGTACTAAAATTACAAAAAAAAAAAAAAAAAAAAAGAAAAAAATTAGCCAGGCATGGTGATGTGTGTCTATAATCCTAGCTACTCGGGAGGCTGAGTCAGCAGGATCACTTGAACCGGGAGGTGGAGATTGCAGTGAGCCAAGATCAGGCTACCGCACACCCTGTCTAGGTGACAGAGCGAGACCCTGTCTAAAAAAAAAAAAAAACTCAATAGCAATCAATGTACTGATAGCTCAATAGAAAAAATGGCAAAATATATGCACAGACCATTAGACCATTCAGAGAAAATGTGACATATATAAAATATATAAGATGGATGCTCAGTACTGCTCAAATATAAATTAAAACTTTACACAGTGTATTTTTTTTTTAAATCAAAGCAACAAGAAGTAAGCTTGTGAGGACACTTTTTGAAGAGGCTCTGAAAAAAAAGGCTTACTTATGCATGTACGGGGCACATATCCCAGTCCTAAGCAGGAAGATCCTGCAACTCTAGTGAAATTCCAGTTTAGTGAAATGAATTCTATAGATATCATTTTATATGTGTAAAATAACTACACATTAAATAATTGCTTTTGCTATTTGTGAGGTCAAAAGTTCAGAAAATATTCATAAATAGAGCATTTGGACTATCTGTTGCATAACCACACAACAATTTTCTATGCACCTGTAAAGCAAGCAATAGGTAAGCTCCTGTATACAGCTATAAAAAACTCTCCAAAAGATAAGAATATAGGACAGGACTAATCTCCAAAGTCCATTTTGAAACTAATAAATTATTTATTAGGTTATGGGGGTAGATGTTGAGCAATCAGTGAAAAAGGTGATTTTGATATATGTATTAATACATAATGCAGAAAATATGTAATACATATACTATATATGTACATATATATTTCTGTATCTGTCTCTATCTCTGAAAACACTGGCATTCAAAATTTAAAACTTGTTGGAAGTGAAGGCAACGATGCAGTGTTTCCTAGTGTCCTTCGTCAATCCTCATCTGCAGTGGCAGCACAACAGTGAGCATAACTTAAACCACAGTAGGGGCAGGAGACATTGCGGGCAAGGAGAGAGTGAAAAATAGGAAGATTAAGCTTATAATATTAACACTAACATCAGTATTAATAAAAAGTTTTTTTTATATAATGTATTAGACATTAATCTCTTTGTCCCCTTTTTCATAAAGATTTTCAATGAATTTTAAGGTGTTTCCCAACTTAAAAAAATACCGTGACAAGAAGTCAAGAAGAGTCGGAGGGATACATGTGGAGGCACATGTATGCACACGCAAAAAATACTCATTGAGTAGGCATGACCCAATCACCTCCCAGAGTCCTCATCTCCAAATGTCATTGCATTGTGGGTTAGGATTTCAACATATCAATTGGAGGGGGTTATAAACATTCAGTCTATTGTTTGCACCAGCAACTCTAGCCCTAGGAATTAACCCATGAGAATTGCACATATATAGCCTCACAAAAACTTATGCATAATTATTTATGTTAGTTATTCATAATAACTGAATTCATAATCATTATTCATAACTGAAAAATAAAAAACACAACAACAAAGCAAATATTAATCACATGATGAGTGTACTGACAAAACGTTGCCACACTATTCATACATATATATAGCCAGACAGTAGAATGTTATTAACCCATAAAATCAAAAATAGAATGAAGTACTTTGTAAGACGAATGAATTTTGTAAGTATTACGGTAAGTGAAAGAAGCCAAGGCACATATTTTATGATTCAACATACATGAAATATCAAAAGTAACCTAATCTATAGCAAGTCAACTAGTAGTTGCCACAGGTTAGGGGAGAGAGAATATAAAGTAACTGTTAATGCACACGAAGTTTCTTTCTGAGCAGATAAACATGTTCTGAAATTAGAGAGTATTTATTCTTGCATAACTCTATGAATATACTAAAATCCAATGAATTGTGCACCCGAAAAAGATGACTTTTATTACATGTGAATTATATCTCAATAATTTTGCTATTCAAATATATGTAGTTTTAGCTGAAACACATTAAAAGTTAGTCATTACTTTGTCCTCACAAGAAAAAATCAGAACAAACTGAAAATCATGACTTTTCTTGAATCCATCAAAGAACTCTGGAGAAACAGCAAACTGCTACCCTGCATCTGGAGAAACAGGCAAATATGGAGCATCACAGCTGAGGTCTTTTTACTTGAAGCAGAGCCACCTGAGTCATAAAGTGTTGAAACCCTTACGTGGTCATTTTGATGAATTGCTAGAGGATAAGTGTGAGCTAGCATGCGAGTGAAAAACTCTCGAATGCTGCAGTTTTAGCAAGACTCCCACGCATTCATGGTTTCATCCTCAGGAATCCCACAAGGTTCTCACAGTAAAGAGCCGAGAAAGATGCCCTCCTGACTCTGGCAGGAGCATTCGATGTAAGGAAGTCCTACTATCTGGAGGAAAAGACTGATCTATTACAGTCTAAAACAGACTGCATTATTTTCCCTAATGGCTGGAGACACTAAGGAGCATTTGAGAGGGTCACTGCCCAAAGACAAAGGGCCACTAAAATACTTAGACTTCCATGTTAGACTATAGAATACTTTCCCTTCACCACGTCTTACCACCACTGCACCAGGGCTCCAGTGCATCTGGGGTTATGTCCGTAGTAATCAGACTCGGCCTGAAGAACAGCTTCTTAGGGAGTCCCAAAACAATAGGGGGTGAAAAAATCAAGTGCAATAAAAGAATTTTATTTCTTGGCACCTACAAACATTGCAAATATTAAACACAACCTAACTCCAGCAAGATTTACAAAAATGCAAATACTAAATAAAACACATCTGTTCCCATTACCTGATGCAACATATCTACTTTCAACAAAAATGTATAAGGCGTGTTAAAAGACAAGTAAAAATACAATCTGAAGACAAAGAAATTACCTTTAACAGTCTCAGATATAGCACAGGAATTGGATAATGAGACAAGGAATGCAA
Source organism: Rhinopithecus roxellana (assembly GCF_007565055.1). NCBI lineage: Eukaryota > Metazoa > Chordata > Mammalia > Primates > Cercopithecidae > Rhinopithecus > Rhinopithecus roxellana. The sequence goes on from NC_044554.1 coordinate 39,405,392, forward strand.
AATAACTATGATTAATATAGGATCAAATGCAATATGTAAGCAACAAGATAGAAGCTTCACAATTTTAAATCAAAAGAAAAGGCTAGAATTCAAAAACACTGCACCAGCAGTAAGGAATGTCTTTGAAGGGGCCATTAATAAACTAGATATAAATGGTAAAAGAATTAGTGAGTTCATAGTTAGGTTAAAAGAAACTTCCCAAACTGAAATAAAAATTAAATAAAGTAAGAAAACCGAAAAAAGCAAACAAAAACCACAAAGAATATCCAAAAATTACTGGACAGTTCCAAAAAGGAGTAATATGTCCATAATCAAAATATGAGAAGGAGAAAGAGCAAGTGGAGTTAAAAAAAAAAAAAAGTGGGGGGGGGTGGGGCCTGAAAGTTTTCCAAAATTAATGACTTACACCAAACCTTAGATTCAGGAAGATCAGAGAACACCAGACATGGTGAGTACAAAATATCTATAACTAGACATATAATATTAAACTGGAGAAAACCAAGACAAAGAGAAAACCTTGAAAGCAGCCAGATACAGGAGAAAACATTGAATAAATAATCAAAAAACAACTCATAACATGACTATAAAAGGACAAACTTAAAAATTAAGAATTACAAGTTCTCATCAGAAATCAAGTGAAGAAAAAAGAAGAAGAACGTATATAAATATCTATAATATATTATAGATGACATATATAAATATATATATATTTATATCATATCTGTACTATATAATAAATATTACATATTTATTATGCTTATATATTTATTATATAATATCAATATATGAGATAAAATAAAATCATCTGTCTATATTACGCTTATTTGATCTAAAAGATAACTTCTTAAAGTAATAGTAGTATCAATGCATCACATGACTTCAGGGCATGGATAAGAGAAAAGAATGACAGCAAGTCATAAGGGATGGGAGAAAGGGGATTGGAAATACTTTGTTCTAAGGTGCCTGAACTACAAGGGAAGTGGTAGTGTATTATCTAATGGTGGACTTAGAATACATAAATTTGCTAACTCTAAGACAACCACTAAAAAAAATTAAAATTGTAATTGATATGGCAAAAGAGAAGCTACAGTGGAATTATATATAAAAATACTCAGTAAAATAAAAGAAGGAAGACAAGACAGAAAAAATGAAATAAATATACAGGGCTGGGTGTGGTTGGTCACACCTGTAATCCCAGTACTTTCGGAGGCTGAGGCAGGCGGATCACGAGGTCAGGAGATCGAGACCATCCTGGCTAACACAATGAAACCCCGTCTCTACTAAAAATATATTAAAAAAAAAATAGCCAGGCGTGGGGGCAAGTGCCTGTAGTCCCAGCTACTCCGGAGGCTGAGGCAGGAGAATGGCGTGAACACAGGAGGCGGAGCTTGCAGTGAGCCGAGATTGCACCACTGCACTCCAGCCTGGGTGACAGAGCGTGAATCCATCTCAAAAAAATAAAAATAAAATGAGTTAGGGAGGATTCCCTCTTTTTCTATTGATTGGAATAGTTTCAGAAGGAATGGTACCAGCTCCTCCTTGTACCTCTGGTAGAATTCAGCTGTGAATCCATCTGGTCCTGGACTTTTTTTGGTTGGTAGCCTATTAATTATTGCCTCAATTTCAGAGCCTGCTATTGGTCTATTCAGGGATTCAACTTCTTCCTGGTTTAGTCTTGGAAGAGTACAAGTGTTCAGGAAATTATCCATTTCTTCTAGATTTTCTAGTTGATTTGCGTAGAGGTGTTTATAGTATTCTCTGATGGTAGTTTGTATTTCTGTGGAGTCCGTGGTGATATCCCCTTTATCATTTTTTATTGCGTCTATTTGACTCCTCTCTCTTTTCTTCTTTATTAGTCTTGCTAGCGGTCTGTCAATTTTGTCGATCTTTTCAAAAAACCAACTCCTGGATTCATTGATTTTTTGGAGGGTTTTTTGTGTCTCTATCTCCTTCAGTTCTGCTCTGATCTTAGTTACTTCTTGCCTTCTGCTAGCTTTTTTTTGATGTTAGAGTGTCAATTTTAGATCTTTCCTGCTTTCTCTTGTGGGCATTTAGTGCTATAAATTTCCCTCTACACATTACTTTAAATGTGTCCCAGAGATTCTGGTATGTTGTATCTTTGTTCTCATTGGTTTCAAAGAACATCTTTATTTCTGCCTTCATTTCGTTGTGTACCCAGTAGTCATTCAGGAGCAGGTTGTTCAGTTTCCATGTAGTTGAGCGGTTTTGATAGAGTTTCTTAGTCCTGAGTTCTAGTTTGATTGCACTGTGGTCTGAGAGACAGTTTGTTATAATTTCTGTTCTTTTACACTTGCTGAGGAGTGCTTTACTTCCAATTATGTGGTCAATTTTGGAATATGTGTGATGTGGTGCTGAAAAGAATGTATATTCTGTTGATTTGGGGTGCAGAGTTCTATAGATGTCTATTAGGTCCGCTTGGTGCAGAGATGAGTTCAATTCCTGGATATCCTTGTTAACTTTCTGTCTCGTTGGTCTGTCTAATGTTGACAGTGGAGTGTTGAAGTCTCCCATTATTATTGTATGGGAGTCGAAATCTCTTTGTAAGTCTCTTAGGACTTGCTTTATGAATTTGGGTGCTCCTGTATTGGGTGCATATATATTTAGGATAGTTAGCTCTTTCTGTTGAATTGATCCCTTTACCATTATGTAATGGCCTTCTTTGTCTCTTTTGATCTTTGATGGTTTAAAGTCTATTTTACCAGAGACTAGGATTGCAACCCCTGCTTTTTTTTGTTCTCCATTTGCTTGGTAGATCTTATGAGGCCAACATCATCCTGACACCAAAGCCTGGCAGAGACACAACAAAAAAAGAGAATTTTAGACCAATATCCCTGATGAACATTGATGCAAAAATCCTCAATAAAATACTGGCAAACCGGATTCAGCAGCACATCAAAAAGCTTATCCACCATGATCAAGTGGGCTTCATCCCTGGGATGCAAGGCTGGTTCAACATTCGCAAATCAATAAACATAATCCAGCATATAAACAGAACCAAAGACAAGAACCACATGATTATCTCAATAGATGCAGAAAAGTCTTTTGACAAAATTCAACAGCCCTTCATGCTAAAAATGCTCAATAAATTCGGTATTGATGGAACGTACCTCAAAATAATAAGAGCTATTTATGACAAACCCACAGCCAATATCATACTGAATGGGCAAAAAGTGGAAAAATTCCCTTTGAAAACTGGCACAAGACAGGGATGCCCTCTCTCACCACTCCTATTCAACATAGTCTTGGAAGTTCTGGCTAGGACAATCAGGCAAGAGAAAGAAATCAAGGGTATCCAGTTAGGAAAAGAAGAAGTCAAATTGTCCCTGTTTGCAGATGACATGATTGTATATTTAGAAAACCCCATTGTCTCAGCCCAAAATCTCCTTAAGCTGATAAGCAACTTCAGCAAAGTCTCAGGATACAAAATCAATGGGCAAAAATCACAAGCATTCTTATACACCAGTAACAGACAAACAGAGAGCCAAATCATGAATGAACTTCCATTCACAATTGCTTCAAAGAGAATCAAATACCTAGGAATCCAACTTACAAGGGATGTAAAGGACCTCTTCAAGGAGAACTGCAAACCACTGCTCAGTGAAATAAAAGAGGACACTAACAAATGGAAGAACATATCATGCTCATGGATAGGAAGAATCAATATCGTGAAAATGGCCATACTGCCCAAGTTTATTTATAGATTCAATGCCATCCCCATCAAGCTACCAATGAGTTTCTTCACAAAATTGGAAAAAACGGCTTTAAAGTTCATATGGAACCAAAAAAGAGCCCGCATTGCCAAGACAATCCTAAGTCAAAAGAACAAAGCTGGAGGCATCACGCTACCTGACTTCAAACTATACTACAAGGCTACAGTAACCAAAACAGCATGGTACTGGTACCAAAACAGAGATATAGACCGATGGAACAGAACAGAGTCCTCAGAAATAATACCACACATCTACAGCATTCTGATCTTTGACAAACCTGAGAGAAACAAGAAATGGGGAAAGGATTCCCTATGTAATAAATGGTGCTGGGAAAATTGGCTAGCCATAAGTAGAAAGCTGAAATTGGATCCTTTCCTTACTCCTTATACGAAAATTAATTCAAGATGGATTAGAGACTTAAATGTTAGACCTAATACCATAAAAACCCTAGAAGAAAACCTAGGTAGTACCATTCAGGACATAGGCATGGGCAAGGACTTCATGTCTAAAACACCGAAAGCAACGGCAGCAAAAGCCAAAATTGACAAATGGGATATGATTAAACTAAAGACCTTCTGCACAGCAAAAGAAACTACCATCAGAGTGAACAGGCAACCTACAGAATGGGAGAAAATTGTTGCAATCTACTCATCTGACAAAGGGCTAATATCCAGAATCTACAAAGAACTCAAACAAATTTACAAGAAAAAAAGAAACAACCCCATCAAAAAGTGGGCAAAGGATATGAACAGACATTTCTCAAAAGAAGACATTCATACAGCCAACAGACACATGAAAAAATGCTCATCATCACTGTCCATCAGAGAGATGCAAATCAAAACCACAATGAGATACCATCTCACACCAGTTAGAATGGCAATCATTCAAAAGTCAGGAAACAACAGGTGCTGGAGAGGATGTGGAGAAATAGGAACACTTTTACACTGTTGGTGGGATTGTAAACTAGTTCAACCATTATGGAAAACAGTATGGCGATTCCTCAAGGATCTAGAACTAGATGTACCATATGACCCAGCCATCCCATTACTGGGTATATACCTAAAGGATTATAAAACATGCTGCTATAAAGACACATGCACACGTATGTTTATTGCGGCACTATTCACAATAGCAAAGACTTGGAATCAACCCAAATGTCCATCTGTGACAGACTGGATTAAGAAAATGTGGCACATATACACCATGGAATACTATGCAGCCATAAAAAAGGATGAGTTTGCGTCCTTTGTGGGGACATGGATGCAGCTGGAAACCATCATTCTTAGCAAACTATCACAAGAACAGAAAACCAAACACCGCATGTTCTCACTCATAGGTGGGAACTGAACAATGACATCTCTTGGACTCAGGAAGGGGAACATCACACATTGGGGCCTATCATGGGGAGGGGGGAGTGGGGAGGGATTGCATTGGGAGTTATACCTGATATAAATGACGAATTGATGGGTGCTGACGAGTTGATGGGTGCAGCACACCAACATGGCACAAGTATACATATGTAACAAACCTGCACGTTATGCACATGTACCCTAGAACTTAAAGTATAATTAAAAAATAATAATAATAAATAAATAAATAAAAATAAAAAGTAAAAAAAGAAAGAAATATTCAACAGTTACAAATACATTAAATATTAATCTAGAATCAATAGTCAGCTTTATATGTCAGGTTTATACATCAATTAAAAGAACAAGGGTTGTCAACACAAAAGTAAATTATATGTCATCTGTATGAAACCCACTGTTGGTGTAAATATTTGTGTAGGTTAAGTGGTAGAAAATGATTTGCCATATTAACAGTAATGAAAAGAAAGCTGGAGTGGCAATATTAACTTGTGCAAAAGGAGAATTTAGAACAAGATTATCAGGGATAATGTTAAATATTGCCTAATGATACAGTCATCAGTGCTCTAAGAAAATATGTCAGTCCTAAATATTTTTACACCTAACAATAGATCATCAGACTATGAGGTTTCAGACTGTTTCAGTTGTCACTGAAACAGTTCCAAGAAAAAAATAGACAAATACACTATTACAGTTTGATACTTCAGCACTTCTGTTTCAATAATGGTCAATCCATCAGACAAAAATCAGTAAATATATAACTGGTACAAGTTCTCTACAGTCTCTTGCAGAAAATAGAAGCACAGAATATATTTCCTAAGTCATTCTATAAAGATAGTATTACTCTGATCCCAAAATCAGATAAAGATACTATAAAAAAGGAATACTACGGACTACTGATTAATGTAGGTGCAAAAACCCTCAACAAAACTCAGATCAAATCTAAAGAATTTGATTAAATAAATAATTAAAATAAGATAATTAAATTAAAAGATCAAGTAAAAAGAATTATACACCACAACCAAATGAGATGTGTCAGGATGTTTTAACTTCAGAAATTAAATAACTGCAATTCATTACAACAGGCTGAAGAAAAAATATCCTATGATCATATGCAATATTAACACACAGTTTTAATTAATAACATTTGAAAATCAGCAAATGGAAGCACAAAATACATAAATCTTTAATTTAGCTGTAAGCCAAACTGTTTTTTATTGAGAAGATGTATCTTACACCTTAAAAATTATCTACTTTTCCAAAACTCTCTATAACATTTTGAAGAATATTGTACATAGGAAGAGATGCATATAATCACAAACCCTGAGGCAAAGTGTTAAGGACTATATGATAGAGAAGAATGAATGTCAGCTGGGGGTAAAATTAAGAGGATCATTCACTTCAATTAGTTGAAAATAAGAAAGATGTTATTGTTTTTTAAAAAACACAATGCTATGTTGCTTAAGTGTCTCGAACTGCATGTGTTAATCATAATAAGATAATATCTGCTAGAAGGAAGGAGAAGAGTCCAGATGCATAGATACAAAATAATTCATCTTCAGGAAGGGAGTTTGCCAGTCTTCACAGAGATGGAGAATCCTAATTTTTCAAGTTGTTTTCAAAGCTCCCTGACTTGGCTTGGGAATGGGAAAAGTGTAGATCCTCTTCTGAAGCCAGCAATATTCTTAAATGAAATCCTTTTCACCTTGCTCTCTTTAATCCCCGCTAAAGACTAAAGATAGGCATTGGATTACAACTCTGGCCTTCTGCAAATATTTCTCGACATAAGAAAAGTTCCTTTTAACGACTTGTTTTATGTGCAAGTGGGTATTACTTCTCTAGCTCCTTCTATCAACTGGATCACATGCAGTTGCAAGTTCCAGGAGCATTATTTGCAGTCACATAACAAAATCCAGATTCCTTTTAAAAATTTGTATTATTTTATTTCAATAGATTCAGGGGTACACATGGTTTTTGGCTGCATGGATGAATTGCATAGTGGTGGAGTTTGGGTGTTAGTGTATCTGCCACCTGAATAGTGTACATTGTATTCAACAGGTAATTTTTCATTCCTCATCCCCCTCCTGATCTTCCCTATTCTGAGTCGTCAGTGTCCATTAAATCACTCCATATTGCCCTGCTTACCCGTAGCTTAGCTCCCAATATAAGTGAGAACATGCAGTATTTGATTTTCCATTCCTGAGTTGCTTCACTTAAGATAATGGCCTCTGGTTCCATCCAAGTTGCTACAAAATACACATTTCACTGTTTTTTATGGCTGAGTAGTATTCCATGATGCATGTGTGTGTATATATGTCTATATATACACACACACACACACGTGTAGATAGATATATATACACACACATATACACACACACGTATGTGTATATTTATATATATGTGTGTGTATATATGTATATATATCTCTCTCACATATTTTGTACCCACTCACTGGTTGCTGGGCACTTAGGTTCATTTCATATCTTTGCAGTTGTTTTCTGTTTTTCTCACATAACAAGAATTCAGGGAGAAGCTAGGAGAGGAGGGAGGCAGTACAAGGCTGGCAAGACAGCTCCCGGGAGGTGCCGGAGATCCAAGCTCCTGTTTCTTTCTTCTCTAATCAGCCAAGCTGAGGACCTAGATTTAGTCATTCTGCTTTTGTCTGACAGTTTTTTCTCCCCCATATGCTACATTTCATAGAAATTCACAAAACGGAAAGGTATATAAGGCGGGCGTGTGGTATCGATCTCCTTTTGCAGATCTGTGTCTTCTGCGGATACCCATTCTGGGAATTAAGTTACCTACTATCCTTTGTCATCAAGGAATGTTGGGTACATTGTTATACTTAACAACATCGAGGTTCTGAGAGTAAAAAATGAAAAAGAAAAAATTAATACTGGTTTATCAAATAGCAATTTCTATCCCATCACACTAAAGTTTTAAACACACACACTGACACAAAGTTGGTTAATGTCCTCATTATACCTATACAAATGAGAAACCTACCATTTGACTGACTGTACAAACAACTTCATAGGGTCATTCAGTTTAGAATTGGGGGCCTGGGCCACATGCTGCTGAAGCTTCATCTGTATAGCAAAGATTTATTCTGAAAATAATATTTCTTTTTTACTTTTTTCTCACTCAGTTGCAAACACTACTATAATATACACAGGCCTTCCTATTGATCTCACACCAAAAAACATTTAAAAGAAAGAACTAAACTAAATGATGATCATTTCTATTGATTGAAGATTATCTATTATGGGGCTCTGGGCATGGTAAATGGCCAAATGAAATGAGTTGTGCGAAAGCCCCATGCATTTCCCTTTATTTACAAAAAAGATGAAACTAGTAGAATTAGTCAAGTCAGAACTGTAATGATTTTAAAACTCAGAATTAACAATCTATGCTAAGAATTTTCTTTCAACTAAAGGTATATTTCATGGGCTTTAATTTACTCTGCAGTTTCTCTTAATCCTAGACTTTCCTGGGGCTTCTGCAGGGGTGGTGTCCCTTAGAGAGAACACAAGCGCTTATTAATGCCTCATGTGTGGGAAGAACTCGCACATTCATGACTGTCTAATAATCACAGAAGCCTGGAGAAGTTAGTATCATTATCTTCTTACTGCTAGTAATATTATGATGAAAACCTAATAATAATGAAATGGGAGCATCTAAGTTGAATTTAGGATAAACCAAAGCAGTCAATCATTCTGAGATATTAAGTATTAGTTCACAAATGATTTTACAATTATTTGACAGTTTGAGTTATGTCAGAGTTTAATTTAAAGGAAATATTTGGATTCACTTTAAAACTCACACTTTTAGTGAAAGAGTATTTTGCTGTTAAATTTCTTGTCTATTACACCCTCCCTCCAAGTCTGTTTTTCAAGAAATCAAACAACATGTGCTTAGTTAAGAAATCTCTGGAAGATTTTACCAGCTCGGAGAAGGTCCTTGGCTCCTGTTGACCTTTCAAAATTGTATTTTAGGATAGTAAACTCCCTTCTCTTCAGAGCAAGTCTCATTATGTCGGTAGCAGTTACTTCCCTCTCAAGCCAGGAGGAGGCTTTCAGAGAAAAATTTGTGGAGTAGTCGTAAGAGATGCTTATCTTAATATGGACTGGTTCAGTCTTCTTTTTGTCATGAAAAAAATCACTGTTGAAAAATACCAGCAGGTGTTGAAAGAGCAGGATTAATTTGTAAGAGTTGAATGACATCATTTTCAAATGGCTTATTAAACACTAATTAGATTTCAAATTGTGTGACTCTCCATATACTTATGTGAGGATGGGAAAGTTTAAGCATCTGCTTTCTCTAGCATGGGGTGAACAGGGTTATAGGTCAATTTCCATAGGTGACAGTTTATCAAATGAAATAAAAATGGAGTTATCCTAATTCATGTTTCATAAAATGAAGAGTGTGTCTGAATCTTTATTTCTATTCTCAGTAATCTTAGCTAATTAAGCAATTTTACTAAACAATACAATTTCTTGATCTGCTCTTTGTAATTCAAAGCATTTTTGTAATGAGATTACTTCAAATGCATTGTCAAAAAGAACACAATACTGCTGAGACAAAAAGCATTTTCAAAGAGTCGTCAAACTCAGTGCTCAATAATGTCACATTTTACCTTTATAAACTTAGTCAATAAACATGTTTTACTCATTCAGTATAACATTTATTGTGTTAATTGTATATGTAAAGGCTTAGGTACAACTATATAAAAGCATTTTAGCCAACAAATGTATCCCTGGGTAGAGTATTAACCTAATGCAATCTTTCTTAAAATAACTTGAATAATTCTAACTATATGAGACTTTAAATAAAAGGTTTATTAGGTTTCTACCAGTTAGACACACCAGAATACATGCTTGAACTCAAGGCAAAGATAATATCAGATATATAATGAACACGTTATATTCTGAAGTACCAAAAAAGTAGCTTTTTAAATTTATTTGATAAATAAATGAATAAATAAATAACTGAAGTGCACAGAATGCCAATTGGTTGAATGTAGTTCACAGACAAAACTCATTTCACCTTTATTCCTCCAAATGAACGGGGAAAAATCACAAAGAGTAAAATTTTCCTAAACTCGGCCTAGTGACTCTATGAAGGTTCTGGCATGAGGTACAAATTTCTGTTTCTCCAACTTTCTCCTCACTATCCTCTGCCCACAGTTGCTCCAGTGGCATTGCCTGAACCATTTTGAAGGAGACAAAAGGTAAATTGTGCGCCACCATACACACTTCTCAAAATTCCTCCCATACTTTGAACCAAGTGGAAGAGTTAATAAACATCTACAATTTAAAAACAGCATTACATGTAAAAGCCCTATGATGTACAATCTCTTCCTGCGCCCTCGTCAACACTCCTGAAGCTGTGTTGTGGAGGACAGCAGAGCCCAGAGGTGGCAGAGCACACCAGACAGACTGCTCCTTTACATAATAAAAGCATGCCACGATGGCCTACCTCTGGGTTTATCATGAATATTCTGCATTAAGTTTGCTTCGCGTTGTAAAATATATTGCACTACAATATTTATCTTCATCATTTAGTTTTTTTTTTTTTTTAGCACTCCTTTAAATGTTGCTCCTGAGGCAAGTGTCTTCATCTCCTCATTCATGTTACATCCTTGGTCTTGGTACTCCATGCATATTCCATATTCATGTTCTATATTCCATATTCAATCCCATTTCAAGAACATTGCATTTCTTTTCAAACTCATGCCCAGAACGTCTCATAAAAGACTCCTCTTCATTCAGGGATCAGCAAAGATGTGCCAGGCATATGTCCCATTTGATTCCCTTCTGTAGCTACACTGTGTATTTATCAATTATGTGTTTATTATCATCCTATACATCATTATTTCCACTAGAAAACTAAGTTCCATCAGTTTTGTACTCTGGTCATTCATCATCTTTCCTGGCACAGAATGGGCGTTTGATGACAATGTTTTGAATGAATGATTGTATGAGAGTTTTTTGGCATGGAGCATGTCCTTTTATTAAAAATAAAAAGTAAATTTAGTTATTATTTTCCTGGGGTAACAATGGTCATTCTAGGTATTTAATCAGAGAGAATAAATGGAAGTGATATTTGTCTGTGATCACTCACCAGCTCTGTTGGTTGTTTTGATAAAAGAGTGGAGAAAAAAAATTCCATGTGGAAAATGGTTTAAGCAAACAAAGCACCCACTGGACACTGTAAACTGCTGAGGGACCCACTATGACTTAGGTAGAGGTTTTGTTTTTGAGTCATGATAGTTGAGGCAGAGAAGTAGGTACAGTCCTCTGTGAAATATGTTATCTGCCATGATCAGCATTTTATTATGTAGGCAGAAGAAAAAATGAAGATTTGAAAGGTCCAATCTCTTTGTGTAAATGTTGATCTACCTACTGCGTAGACAAGGAGCTACTTGACAGTGATGATATTGAAGCAGAATCCAGCACAATTTTCTGATTGCATATTACAGGGAAGGTAGTCGATCTAGAACAGAAACAGTTTGAGAAGATGATATAGGAAAAATCTTATCCTTTCAATTGTAGTAGACCTGACATTGGCTGCCGTTAGACCATGTACTTACTCTTACCTGAAATATTGTATCATTTTTTCATCAACATTCCATACATTGACTGATTGAATGATACATTAATTCATTCAAAAATATACATTTAGCAAATTCTATATGCAGGATACTGAGCTATACAGTGGGGACACAAAAAGAATGGTAGAATTTTTTAAGTGACCAAATATATGAATAAATAAATACTGAATAATGAGCAATAATTTAGTTCTAAACATAGTTGAAATATAAAATAGAGTTCAGCTTTGGACTATGCCAATATTAATACGGATTGAAATACTTAAAGGATAAAAGGCAAAATGTTTTTCACTGTGACATATTTCTAAGACAGTATGTGGGTGGCAAGAGCAGAGAACAGCTGTGCTCCTATCTCCAATCAAAATATAATATTAGATGATGGAATGTGGCTCAGACTCCGTGTCTATTGCCCTGACTAAATTTCATCAACTGCATGATCTATCCAATTGGCTGTGCAAAAATCAATAGTGAAGATTGATGAAAGCATTGAGTGAGTGAAAAACGACCCTGCAGCAACATGCAGCAGTGATGAAAGTCTTTGTCCACATAAGCAAATTGAAGGTGTACATCGAACATTTCTACAAACTAGTGGAAAAATAAAATAATCTAATAATCAAACATATGCAGCCAAACATTCTGTATAATTTTGACTTCAGTTTTCAATTCAATATTTATGTTAAAATAGAAAATAATTTTTATAAGAATGCTAATTAATCATTCTGATATTTCTATTTAAAACCTGTTTGGTGAAACAATATTACTGGCATCTTCACTCAGAAACAGGCTTACACTCATGATGGGGTGGCACGCACGGCCAGCGAGACTAGTTTGGTGGTTCTAATCCAAATATTTTGCTTTTGTCATAGTCCTTTAACAGCCCAGGCAACAAATAGTAGTGACTTTTCCCAACATAAATGGATGCTCTTGGTAAAGGTAGCAGTTTCCTTTATTTTATGTGACTTTGATGGCACAGTATTTAATACTAGTTAAATACAGCAAGCCAAATTATTTGAACGGTTTAATTCCTATATGGAGCACAGTGAATACATCAGTTAATCACTGAAAATACTGGTAGAAGTGGTAGTAATGACGTGATCATGCATTAATCTATTGAAAAGTCTCTTGTATGGTATTTTGATGGCTGCAGTGTTTTACTTTAGTTTTTTTTTATTAATTTTGCTATGGTTAAGAAATTTTATTCCTAGCATTTCTACTATCTTATTTGTTACTCAAATTCTTGTGGAAAACCACTCCTATGAGAATAGTGGTCCGTTCTATATTTCTATCTACTTTTATTTTCTTATCTATGTAGAAAGTTTGTAAATTACAAAAAAGTATAAAACATTAAACGTAGTATCATTGCCATCCCAGTGGGTAGCACTGTTTATATGTTAATGTATCTAATGCATGTCTGCAATTAATCAAGCAATTCCATGTTGAAGATTTGTGTAAAGTTGTACATCTTTTCAAAATTTACCTACAATCCTAACATAATTCCACTAAACACAATATCTCTAGAACTTGATAAAATGATTTTTAAAGTTCATCTCTAAAACAAAAGGTTTTTACTTCACTTTCTAATATGGCAATTGATAACTCCATGTGCTTGTTGAACACTTAAAATATGTCTTGTCTAATTATTCAGATACACACACATATGTAATTGCATACAGATGTCACTTGATGATGGGTTATATCACAATAAACCCATTGTAAGTTGAAAATATTGTAAGTCAAACTGCATTTAATACACTTAACCTTTCCTGAACATAATAGCTTCACCTAACCTACCATAAATGTGCTCAGAATTCTTAAGCTAGCCTACAGTTGGGTGAAATCATCTCGCAGAAAGCCTATTTTATGGTAAAGTGTTGAATACCTCATGTAATTTGTAGAATATTTTACTAAAAGTGAAAAACAGAATGGTTGTATGGGTACTTAAAGTGTGGTTTCTACTGAATGTGTATCATTTTCACACCCTTTATAGTCTATAAAAGTCATAAGTCGAACCATCACAAATTGGGGACTGTTTGCATCCAGTAAGTGTAAAACGTTGGATTTCAATCTTAGTGGGAAAACATGTAAAATATTTCATTAATAATTTTATATGTATTCTAAATTAAAGTGATAAATTTTAAAGTATTTGATTAAATAAAATTTATTATTAACAATTTTATTTAATTCTTTTTATTTTAAATTTTTTTTAAATTTTAAATATCACTAGTGACGTTTTTTTAAATGTCACTAGTTCAAAATTTAAAAGTGCATATGTTACTTATTTTTTATTTATTTATTTATTTTTGAGATGGATTCTCAATGTGTCACCCAGACTGGAGTGCAGTGGCGCGATCTCTGCTCACTGCAAGCTCCGCCTCCCAGATTCACGCCATTATCCTGCCTCAGCCTCCCTAGTAGCTGGGACTACAGGCGCCCGCCACCACGTCCGGCTAATTTTTTGTATTTTCAGTAGAGACGTGGTTTCACCGTGTTAGCCAGGATGGCCTTGATCTTCTGACCTCATGATCTGCCTGCCTCAGCCTCCCAAAGTGCTGGGATTACAGGCGTGAGCCACCGCACCCGGTCCCATATGTTGCTTTTTATATATATTAAGCAATATAGATTGCTTATAAGGATAAATAGTGCTCTATTAAGTTATAAAGCAAGCACTTAATAAGTGTTATGTTAAGCAATTTAGGGAAAGACAGCACTGAGACAGATTGACCACAAATAATAGAAGTGCACTTGAAACTTCACATATGAAAGCAGACAATGTACTAAATGAAATCTGGAGTGGAATATATAGTGGAAAAGGCAGAAGAATAATTAGGTCCATTGAATTAAACGATCACCCAGGAACAAACTCGAGTGTATACATAAGAATACCATATTAGAATACAATAGGATAGCATATCAGATATATCAGTGTTGTCATAATAGAACATCAGTGAAGAGTACTGAGGCAATTTGGTAAGTATTTAGTTATACACCCATGCCATCTTTTTAATATTTTGCTTTATACTCTCCAAATTATAACATAAACAGTAGAAAATAATGAATTGATAAATGGAAATGTGAATATTACCAACTTTATGAAAGATTGGGCTAATAATAAAAAGGCAAATGGGAAATCACAGACTAAATAATTTGTAGCATATTACAGGAAAAACTGTCACAGAAGAGCTGTGCTTACTATGTGAGCTAATTAATAAATAAAAGGTATTGAGGGAAATAAAAAATGCATAAACTGCCGCTGGATTTCCCATCAGTATCATCAGTCTGTAGAATAACTTGAAAGATTTATAAAATCTAGAAATATTTGTTTAAAATTATATATATAATTAAAACATTATTAATAAAAGAAATATAATAAACTAACCCCAAAATTGAATATTCTACCTAATGTAAGATAGCGTATAGTCATCTGATGAAATATTCCATAATGACAAAAAGTTATAGCAGTAGAAAATTTCCAAAATGTTTAAAAGCACATATACCCAAACGCACAGGTATATGTTTCTGTAAGAATACTCATACATATGTGTGTGTGGTGTGTGTGTGTGTGTGTGAGTGTGTGATTTAATACACATGTCTAAGAAGCAAGCCCTATGCCTTTAGAAAGAGGTTATGGTTGTGGCAGTGGAGGAGAGGAACATGGCAACACGTGCAGTAACAAAGTGAGGGAAGGACGTGTGATTTTGTTTCTTCATTTCATTAGTGCATTTTATTAAGGACATTGTCTTTTCATAAACTGAAGAAAATTTAAAAGAAGAAAAGACAGCGTGGAAAAAAGAAAACAGCCAAACTTCTAACACTATGGATAAGTCTTCACAGATTGTAGCTTTCTTTCATGTTTTCCTTCAGTTTTCGTTACTTTCATAGAGTTGCATTTTTAGCATTCTGGTTCATGTAGGCTACTTGAAGTATTTGTTGATGTGATAGCTTTCCAATTAGAAGTTTGAGACGATTCCTGGATTCATACAAGAGCCCAGACTCTAAAGACTGCCTGATCGCAAATTATAGTCCTCCTGGTAATGACTGTCGCCTTGAGCAAGTTACTTAACCATTCTGTCCATCAGTTTCCACACCTTTTCAAATGGTAGGATATATTCAACCCATATATACATACAGATATAGATATAGATACATACACATAATGTTTTATGAAAAACTCATGTGTGCTTCATTTTATTATCCAAAGTAGAGAAAAGATGTGTTGACTTTTACTCTATTTGTGCTTGGTAAATGTTTTCAAGTGTTCCACCAGAGTACGAACTTCTGTGATTCTTCATTCATTGGAGTCTTCACATTGTGACACTGTGAAAAAATATATTGATGCATGTTGTCATACTTAATGTTATTTTTCCTTCATTTTTATTTTCCTCATATTAAAAATAGTTCCAATATAATATTTTTATTATAATTGCCTTTTGCCCACTTTTTTATGGTAATTGTTTTGCTTTATTTTTAGTTATGTACTTTTTAGAAAAAATATGGGTGGATATTTTTGTTTCACTAAATACGAGAATATTTTTCTTTATAATAAAAAATTTAATTCATAGTTAAATTATGGCAAATTTCTATTTAAAGAGATGTATTTTATATTAGAGTCGTATTTAATTCCATACTTTGTTTTTATGGCTTCTTTATTCTTTCATTAAAACATTTTGCCAAAAACATGTATTTGTTAATTACTACTAGTTCAAATGCATCCATTATATCACTTTTCTTGGATATCTTTTATTATATATTAAAAAGTTTTAATTTCAATAATTAGAGTTTAATTTGTATTCAATTTTAGGTATGTTTTCAATTTTCAGTTGGCATTTTTAACCACGTGTATGCCAGTCATTTCAGAACAAAAATGTGTAATTCCTGTGTAATTTTTAATTTCTTCATTATGAAAGTTACCCTTAAAGATATGAGACCTGCTTCCCCTTGCTTTCTGCTATAGTCATTTAACCCTGGTCTGAAATTCTTTGTCACAAAATTCATCTTTAAAAATCTCTAAAATTTGCCTTGCTCCCATGTCCCCAGAAATGAGTTTTTTGTTTGTTTGTTTTTTTGGAATTTATTGTTATGTCTGCGTTTACATAATTTAAAGTTTAGTTTGCATCTGAAAAAAGTCTGTGGTAGACTGTCTTTATTCACAATATGCAGATGTGCCTTTGACCTCCTGAAAGGCTTTGAGATGGGATGTGGCCCAACAAACCTGGGGCAAATTCAGGTTTAGAATACAAACAAATTAGAAAATGTATTACAAAATAGAAGAATTACGTATTTATTTTCATGTAGTGACATATTCTTTTTTTCTTCTTTTGAGACAGAGTCTCGCTCTGTCACACAGGCTGGAGTGCAGTGGCACCATCTCGGCTCACTGCAACCTCTGCCTCCTGGGTTCAAGTGATTCTCTTGCCTCAGCCTCCCAAGTAACGGGAATTACAGGTGTGCAACACCATGCCTGGCTAATTTTTGTATTTTTAGTAGAGACAGGGTTTCACTGTTTTGGCCAGGCAGTTCTCAAACTCCTTACCTCAAGTGATCTGCCCACCTCAGCCTCCCAAAGTGCTGGGATAAGTAATGTAAACTTAAAGCCAATATGCAATAGGAACAAAAGTACAAAGTTGTAAGCATAAGTCTTCCAAAATAAGTATGTATATAAAAACATTGTAGTGGTCAATAAAAAAGATGAAAGCTATTGATTGAAAAAAATAATCATATCCAAAGAAGACTTGGTTGCAGGGTACACTTGATTCATGATACTTCACAAGAAATCAGTGAAAAAGGATAAGAATAAATATGCAGGTATATAATGCATATCAATAATCCATCTGGCGACAACTTTCTGATTACAACTTTTGACATGAATTTGAGAAATACTGAACAGCTGGTGCTGGGGGATCTAGAACAGACTATGGAGGAATGGATTATAACAGAAAACA
Organism: Rhinopithecus roxellana; assembly: GCF_007565055.1. Lineage (NCBI taxonomy): Eukaryota > Metazoa > Chordata > Mammalia > Primates > Cercopithecidae > Rhinopithecus > Rhinopithecus roxellana. The sequence continues at coordinate 39,423,039 of NC_044554.1, forward strand.
GGTAAGAAAACAGAAATGTGTACAGTCAGGAGTAGTAGTGGTGGCAACAGTGAAGAGTTACACCCAATAAGACAGGGACAGAGTGTGACAAAAGAGTTTTGGTAAGAAATAATAATCAAACAAATTCATAATAGCAGAAAACTCAAGGAGCAACAAGTCAAATAAAGCAGCCTGTGAGCCCTTATTGGACTATAATTTCTTGGAGGGCAAGGATTAAATCTTATTTTCTTATGTGTATCCTATTGTCCTATGCAGTGTTTGTCACTAAGGGAACCATAATAAATACTCAATGAATGAAAGAATGAATTAAGCACCAGAATCAAGGTAATCTATACATCATTTTTATTTAAAATATCTGGTATTACTTCTTAGATGGTTTGATATGGCATTATTTTAAAGTATAGGTTTCTTTCAAAGTTTCATTAATTATAATTTAAATGATAATCATGTTATGACTAAAACCTATTAACACGCAATTTTAACAAACTTTTCAAAAAATTGTTTCTTGTTTTCTTTTTGTAATTTATCTACTTTCATTCTTTATGTCTTAAAAACACACCATGAACATTCCTAGAAAATATATTTCAAGTTTCAGTTACCTAATTTATTTCAAATGAGTCTACTACACTAGAGTCTCTGGGCATACATTTCCCTAATTAAATTCAGATATTGTTACAAATGGAAAAGACAGACTTTTACTTACAAAGTGTGAAATTACCTAATAATGTCTTTCAATTCATAAATGTAGTGAATTTTCTGAGGTATTCTAATTGCCTTCACAAGACCAGATTTAAATTTTATTTCCATGAAAAAATTTAAAATAACCTCTTTATAGCTGCTAAAAATGAGATTCATGGTGAAAGTGTCCCTGTCCCCTTAAGTTTCAAATAATTCACTGATGCTCCAATTATTGCCAGTCAGGCAATGCGCCTACCACTAAATCTCAAAATAAATAATAGAGAAATTGAAGTAATTAGTTTAATGTTCTCAGTAAATAATAATTATTCCTAAAATGTTAGGATTTGACCTTTTAGAAGTGAAATAGATTCAAAGAAAGAAAATTATCTAAAATATATTACTGTCGAAATAGTTGTTTCTCTTTTAAAGTCTAATCAATACAGAAAGAAATTATGAGTCTGGTCTCTGGGTTTGCATTTAACTCTGATTAATTTTATCAAATACAAATGAAAAGTGTAAAACATTTTTAACATTATGTCTGCCTCCAATGTAGAAGATACTGTATTTTATCATATAAGTCCTGATGAAAAATAGCATGTGCATGAACAATTTTAGCCATTAAATTACGTGACATAAACTTTATATATGTTAATTTAAGTGCCCCAGTGAAATGCATTGCTTTTTAAGTTTTTAAATTTTTGCTTTTGCTTTTTGTAATGACCTAACTTATGAAACCCAAGTAGTCTATATCATTTAATATCCAAAACTTGCTGTGGCTTTTCTGTTTTATCTCTCCATATGCTACTAATTTAGAGATTTACAGTCATTTGCATAAAAATTACACTTAGCATTCAATAAATGTTTCCTAATTGTATTTGAATATACATTTCAAAGGACAGTACAAAACTCAGGTGTGGAAAATGAAAGGCTAAAATTCACTAAGTACGGTCGGTGACCTGAATTAAACTTCCCTATCTTGCCAAATTCCTTCCCTCTGTGCCTCACTGAATTAGTATGTCATTTGCTTCATCAAATAATCGACATGTAATGCTACCTTCTGTATAAGTCCAGGTTGCTTCTTAATTGGAAAAAATAACTACTTTGACTCACAAAGTGTCAATGGACACAGGGTCGATGGAGCCTGGTGTCACAAAGTTGGGCAACACGTGTGCAGCACAGCTGATCCTTCTCAACATGGACAATCAGGACAAGAATTTACTAAGTAAGAGTAGCTTAATGAAGGTACATTTTACATATACATACTCAGAGAAATAGCTGAATGGCACATTTAATTAATGATCTGAACAAATTCTAATGTGGTCCCAACACACTCTGGCAACTTTGGGATTCAGGAATCTTGAGTAGGTTTTCTTGAATGTCATCACTTCTTTCCTGGTAGATTATTAGAATTCTTACATCAAAATGCCATTCTCAGGGGATACATATTTACCTGTGTTTAGCTCTCAGTAATTCTTTGATACCAAATTACATTGTAAGCTGTTTGTCAGATGTGATGTAGTGTGGTGGAAATAACACACAACTGGGGACCTGGAATGATTCACTAATCACAGCTCTATTGGGATCTATGTGATGTCCGTGAAGTTGCCTTCGAGTGCAACCTCAAAATGTGGCTATAACTACAGTGTTCATAAGTTACTTTATAATTTTATTTTCCATCACTCAGAAGAGAACTACATTTATCTAAAAGCTTCTTACCTGTGATTTCTATTTTTGATTTCTTTTAAAAACTACAAATTTGTTCATATCTCAATGTTCTTCTCAACACCTCACACGAGCGTTTATATTAACGTCAGTTAATTTACAAAAGAGTTATATGAATAGCTTATTCAGTGACAGTAGAGTGATTTCATAAACAGCAATGAGTTTTGAAGTAACATAGTCTGGTTGCATATTAAGCTTTACATTCTCTTGTGACCACAGGCAGATTTCTCAATGCCTCAGTTTCTTGTATGTAAAATCAAAATAATGATTGTGCCTAGCCAAGAAGACATCATAAGGAATAAGTTACCATTATCATCATAATTACAGTTAAAAATATTATTAGCTTTATGCAGGTAGGTATGAGTCCAACTGAAATTATGGTATCTCAACAAAGCATATTTAATTCTGTATTTCATTTACATATGAAAAAAGTAAGTATTCTCAAGGTGATTAAAATTTAAGTACACAATATATATATAAGCACACATCCATATGTATCTTTCACTATAGGGTAAATTATATTTCCCAGAAATTTTCCTCATCATAATTACTTTGAGATTCCTCCATGGTAGAGCATGTATCGACAGATAATTCCTTTTTATTACTGATATGGTTTGACTCTGTGTTCCCACCCAAATCTCATCTTGCAGCTCCCATAATTCCTATGTGTTGTGGGAGGGACCAGGTGGGAGATGACTGAATCGTGGGTGTGGGTCTTTCCCATGCTGTTGTCATGATAGTGAATGGTTGTCAAATGGGTGTCACGACATCTGGTGGATTTTAAGATGGGAATTTCTCTGCACAAACTCTCTCTTTGCCTTCTGTCATCCATGTAAGATGTGACTTGCTCCTCCTTGCCTTCTGCCATATTGTGAGGCCTCCCTAGCCATGTGGAACTGTAAGTCCAATAAACCTCTTTCTTTTGTAAATTGCCCAGTGTCAGGTATGGCTTTATCAGCAGCATGAAAATGGACTAATACAGTAACTTGGTACCAGTAGTATGGGGTGCCGTGGAAAAGATACCCAAAAATGTGCAAGTGACTTTGGAACGGGGAAACAGGCAGAGGTTGGAACAGTTTGGAGGGCTCGGAAGAAGACAAGAAAATGTGGGAAAGTTTGAAACTTCCTAGAGACTTGTTGAATGGCTTTGCCCAAAATGTTGATGGCAGTATAGACAATAAACTCCAGACTTAGGTGATCTTAGACAGAGATGAGGAACTTGTTGTGAACTGGAGCAAAGGTGACTCTAGTTATGTTTCAGCAAAGTGACTGGTGGCATTTTGCCCCTGCCCTACAGATTTGTGGAACTTTATACTTGATGATTTAGGGTATCTGTTGGAAGAAATTTCTAAGCAGCATAGCATTCAAAAGTTGACTCGATTGCTCTTAAAGACATTCAATTTCAAATCTGGGAAATTTTCAGCCTGACAATGAAATAGAAATGAAAATTACATTTTCTGAGGAGAAATTCAATCCTGTTGTGATAAATTTGCATAAGTAATGCAAAGCCGAATCTTAATCCCCAAGACAATGGGGAAAATATCTCCAGGGCATGTCAGAGGTCTTCATGGCTGCCCCTCCCATAATAGGCCCAGAGGCCTAGGAAGAAAAAATGGTTTTGTGGGCCAGACCCAGCGTTCCTGTGCTGTGTGCAGTCTAGAGACTTGGTACCCTGTGTCCTAGTCACTTCAGGCATGACTAAAAGAGGCCAAGTTTCAGCTTGGGCCACGGTTTCAGAGGGTGCAAGCCCCAAGCCTTGGCAGCTTCCACATGGTATTGAGCCTGTGGGTACCCCAAAGTCAGGAATTGAGGTTTGGGAACCTCTGTCTAGATTTCAGAGAATGTATGGAAATGCCTAGATGTCCAGGAAGAAGTTTGCTTCAGGGGCGGGGCTGTCATGGAGAACCTCTGCTAGGGCAGTACAGAAGGGAAACGTGGGGTGGGAGCCCCCATACAGAGTCCCTACTGGGGTACCACCTAATGGAGCTGTGAGAAGAGGGCCATCACCCTCCAGACCACCATCCTCCACCATCCACCAACAGCTTGCACTATGTGCCTGGAAAAGCCACAAGCACTCAATACCAGCCTGTGAAAGCAGCCAGGAGCAGGGGCTATACCCTGCAAAGCCACACTGGGGAACTGCCCAAGGCTGTGGGAGCCCACCTCTTGCATCATCATGACCTAAAATGTGAGACATGGAGTCAAAGGATATCATTTTGGAGCTTTAAGATTTGACCACCCCAATGGATTTTGGACTTGTGTGGGTACTGTAGTCCCTTTGTTTTGGTAAATTTCTCCCATTTGGAATGGCTGTATTTACCTAATGCCTGTACCCCCATTGTATCTAGGAAGTAATTAACTTGCTTTTGATTTTACAGGCTCATAGGCAGAAAAGGCTTGCCTTGTCTCAGATGAAATTTCAGACTATGGACTTTTGAGTTAGTGCTGAAATAAGTTGAAACTTTGGGGGACTGTTGGGAAGGCATGGTTGGTTTTGAAATGTGAAGATATGAGATTTGGGAGGGGCCGAGGGCGGAATGATATAGTCTGGCTCTGTGTTCCCACCCAAATCTCATCTTGAAGATCCCATAATTCCCACATGTTTTGGATGCGACCCAGTGGGAGATGATTGAATCATTGGGGTGGGTCTTTCCAACACTGTTCTCAAGATAGTGAATGGGTCTCAAGAAATCTGACAGTCTTAAAAATGGGAGTTTCTCTGAACAAGCTCTTTCTTTGCCTGCTGACATCCACGTAAGATGTGACTTGCTCCTCCTTGCCTTCCATCATGATTGTGAGGCCTCCCCAGTCATGTGGAGCTATAAGTCCAATAAACCTCTTCTTTTTGTAAATAATCCAGTCTCGGGTATGTCTTTATCAGCAGCATGAAAATAAACTAATACAATTACTAAGTGATAATTCAATCTGTGGATATTCCACAGTTTGCTCATTCACTCTAATGTGATAAAAACATTTAGGTTGGCTTCAGATTTAAACTACCATGAATCATTTCACATAGGTATTTGAAAAAGTTATGCTTTCATGTCTCTTGAGTAAAGAGTTATGAGTGGAATAGCAGTATCATTAAGATGGACATTGAACTTTCTAAGAAACTCTCAAAATCTTTTCCAAAGTAGTTGTTCCATTTTTTATCACCTCAACAGTATATAATAGAGTTCCAGTTGCTCCATGTCTTTGCCAACACTTGTTTTGGTCTGTCTTTTTAGCCATTCCAATAGGTATATAGTGGTAACTCATGTTTTTAATATGCATTTTCCTACTGAAAAATCTTAACTATTATGTGCTATTTTCCATATGTATATCTACTTTGAGGAAGTGTCCAAATTGTTTGCCCATTTTATTATATTTTTTACCATTGTGTATGAAGAAATTTTACATATTGTTCATGTAATTCTTTTATCAGATATAATATTGGAATATTTTCTCAGCCTGTATCTTGTCTTTTAAATTTTGTTAGAGATGTATTTTGAAGCAAAATAGTTTTAATTTTAATAAATTCTTATTGTATATCAGTTATTTTAAAGATCATGGTTTTGACATCACGTAAGAAACATTTAATCCAAAGTGGTACTGATGAGCTCCTATGTCTTCTAAAAGTTTTACAGTTTGAGTTATATAGTTAGATTTATCTTCCACTTTGTCCATGATCTCACTAAGAAAATAGCACTTTTATGTACCAAAAGGAATAAAATATGACACTATTATTTAATGAGCCCCATGTGCCAAAATAAGGTAAGGGTGATATGGAATTGTAAAGAAAATATTAAGTAGAAGATGCTTATATTATATTAGAAGTCACAGTAATCTATACAATCAGGTGTCTGTATTTTATGTTTGTAGGTTATCGATAGAAAAAAATAAATTGAGGAGAATTATATTTATAAATCAGGATCTGGGTGCTGTGTGCATTCATTTCTCCTGGGATGTCACTGCCTCTAGGATATTTCAGTGAGCAGTGTCAGGTAATACACAGTTGACTCTTGAGCACACAAGCTGGAATTTCCTGGGGGCATGAATTTTCTTTCTCCTCTCCTACCCCTGGGCCAGCAAAGCTAACTTTCCTCATCATCCTTCTCAGTCTACTCAGTGTGAAGATGATGAGGCTGAAGACCTTTTCGATGATCCACTTTCACTTAATGAATAGATGAATAGTAAATATATTTTCTCTTTTTTATGATTTCCTTAATAATGTTTTCTTTTCTCTAGATTACTTTAAGATTGTGATATATAAAATATATAACATACAAAACATGTGTTAATCAACTTTTATTTTTATTTTTATTTATTTATTTTTATTATTATTATACTTTGAGTTCTAGGTACATGTGCATAACGTGCAGGTTTGTTACATATGTATACTTGTGCCGATGTAATCAACTTTTATGTTATCAGTAAGGTCTCCAGTCAATAGTAGGCTATTAGTAGTTAAGTTATACACAGATTTTTGACCTTACTGGTGATCATAATCTTTAATCTCATGTCATTCAAGGATCAACTGTACATATGTATACTAATCCATGTATACAAATACATTGGTTATTATTTATGCACACACCCACATATACACAGATGTTCTTCACTTTACAGTGAAGGTACATCCTGATGAACTCATCATAAGTCGAAATATTGTAAGAGGAAATTGCATTTCATAGATCTAACATACTGAACATCTTACCTTAGCCTAGCCTACCTTAAATGTACTCAGAACACTTACTTCACCTTACAATTAGGCAAAGTCATCTAGCACAAAGTCTGTTTTATAATAAAACATTGACTGTATCTCATGTAATTTATTGAATACTGTACTTAAGTTGTTGTGTGTCTGTGTGTCTGTATATATATACAGACACACATATATATACACACATATACACAGGTATATCTGTGTATGTATGTATATACATATATATGTATACATACACAGATATATATATACACACACATATACACAGTTGTATCTGTGTATATATATATACACACAAAAATTACACAACACACATATATATCTGTGTGTGTGTGTGTGTCTGTGTAACTATAGCTATACACAAGTTCATGCTAACTTCTCTGACCATAATGAAGTACTTCTATGACTGGAATATGTCTCCAAATTTCAAGTGTTGGAGATTGAATCTTCGATGCAACAGTGATGAGAAGTGGCATTTTAAATAGGCTATTAAAGCCATTATCATGGGAGTGGGTTAGTTATTGCAGGAGTAGTTTCCTAAAAGGATAATTTCAGTGTCCTTTCTCATGTACGCTAGCTCTCTTGCCCTTCTGTCTTCCACCATGGAGTGACCCAGAAAGAAGGCCCTCACCAGATATGAACTTTAGATCTTGGATACCCAGAAATGTGTGCCAAATACATTTCTGCTTATTATAAATTACCTAATCTCAGGTATTCTGTTATTGCAGCATAAAGCAGACTAAAACAAGTACAATGAATTTATTCTAGCCTTTCCACCTTGTTTATATGTTACTTCACTCTCCAACAGTAAGACATCTGATTTCAATCATCCTTTATTCATTTACTTATTTTTTCAATCTGAGTATATATGTATAACTGTTTCAGAATTGCTAACCCATATCTTCATATGAAACAACTTTACTTACTAGATGCAGTATTTTTGTGCAGTTTCTTTAATTTTTTGTTTTCAACTGTAGTTAAAACATTCTTTTCCAAAGCTGTATAGCTCAACTGCTCTCCCCTCCCACTTCATTGAGGTTATGTCAAACATTTATAATACAAAAAGTTTCGTTTGTCATGATCTGAATTCCAGCCTGGGATCATCCAGCATCTTATATAGTTCCTATGTAATTTGCATGTAGTAAAGTTTACTTTTTGTGGCATATGCTGGTATTGGATTTATAAATGCATAGAATCAGAAGTTTACCACCAAAAAGTATTCAAAATAGATAAGTTACCCCCAAATTTTCCTGTGATGTTTGGATTAAAATCTCAAAAGATGAAGACACAAAGTACATGATAGAATAAAACTTGAAGAAAAAGTGGCCAAGAATTCACCAAAATTAGTGACAGACACTAAGCAGATCCAAGAAGCTCAAGGAACACTACATAAATAAAAAGACAATTACAACTAGTAATAGTATTTTTAAATTGCTGAAACCAAAGACAAATAAAATCTTGGAGGCAGCTAGTCGGGGAAAAATTACTTTCTCTACCAAGTCACAAGAATATGAATTATAGCCCACTTCTCATCATAAATGATGCAAGCAAGAAATGATATAAGGAGCACATTGTTAAAATGTTGAAGAGAAAACCCATCATCCCAAAATTCTATACCCAGAAAAACTACTATTGAATAATAAGGAAAAGAAAGAAGAACTAAAACTTAACTATTGAAGTATCCTTCAATAGTTAAGGGGAAAAAGACTTTCTGAAACAAATGATAGTAACTACGCTTTGTTAAATGTTAAATTTCTCCAGGACTGAAGGAATACGTTTGTGTAATTTTTATTGCTCTCTCATATTCAAACTCATTAATTCTTTTCTCAGTTCTTTTAGATTTACTGATGATTCCTTGGAACATATTTTCCATATGACTTACTGTGTTTTTGATTTCTGGTGTTAATTTAATGAATTTTCATAGATTCCAATCTTTGGCTGAAGTTATCTATGTTCACATACATGTCGGTTATTCTTTTTATTAGCAGCTTTAACATATGAAATACTGCTTTTTATTTAAAAATTTCCAGGCTGATAAATCAATATAGATTTTATATTGACACCAGCTTTGTCTTGTTAGACCGTGTTATCCTTGCCTTTTGACATGCCTTGCAGTTTTTTTCTTGCAATATATACATGTTCAGGAACTATAGATATTAAGACAAATGTTATTTTATGCTTTTAGATGAGCATGCTTTTTTTTCTGTTTAGTCTTTAATGTGGTGATTTGCATTGATCTTGTTAGGATTTGGGATGGGGTTGTTTTTATCATTGCATTCAGTGCATAAGGCTTCAAATTTCCCTGAGGATACTTTGTTTTGGGTCTCTGATTGAACTTTTATTAATGGCACTATACTTCTTAACAGCAGTACAATGGGAATTAAGTATCAGTGCATGAATTTTGGAGCGACATTCAGGCCATAGTACTTCCCAGTGCCTGCTGCCTTCAGGAGCCTCACACTCTCACACTAGCTCATACTGTATCCTCAGATATTCATTTAAAATTTCTAGCTATATTAATTTTCCATTGCTGCCATAACAAGTTAACACAAACTTGGTAAAAGCAGTGAAAACTCATTTTGTCAACTTATAAATGAGTCACAGTCTGGATAGAGTAGCTTGGTGGTTCTCTGCTTAGGTTCTCACAAAGCTGAAATCAAGGTGGCAGTCATCCTGAGCTACAGCCTTATTCATGTTGCTGGCAGAATCTAGCTCCTGTTGCTATAGGCCTGAGATGTCTACGTCCTTGTAGCTGTGAGCCAGGGTCTGCCCTATGTTTCTGGAGGCTTCCTTCCAGTCCTTGCATATGGGTTTCCACATCTTAGAGCCAGCAACAACAAGTTGAATCATTCATATGCTTGAAACATGTCTTACTTTTCTTTCTGTCACATTTCTCTGGTTACAAGCCAGACAAAGGTTTTTTTTTTTTTTTTTTTTTTTTTTGGCTCATGTGATTAGATTGAGCCCATGGATAATCCAGGATAATCTCCCTATTTTGTTATCTGTAACCTTAAATACAGCAAAATATCCCTTTAGCCATGTAACAGCATAGCCACAATTTTGGGGATTATGGCATGTGTGGGGGTGTCATTATTCTGCCTCCCACACTAGCTAAATCTTCTTACTGGCTTATATGTTTTTTGATGTTGTCTGTCCCAGGCAAGCAAATATTCAGCACCTGTTTTTTCTTGTGGGCTCGTCATTTCTTAGATTTTGAGTTGGATTTTTGCCCTGTAACTTCACCTTCTGATGAACTTAAGAAAAAATACTTTTTAGTTCATCTTTCTTTCCCTTATTATAAATGCTGGAGTGATGCCCTTATCACATCTGGAAATATCACACCTGGAAATCCAAGCCCATCTGATTTGTTATTTTATATTGATATTTTAACTCTGTTCAGAGAAATTTCTGAATTTTTATTAAAGTTTACATCACAGTCTCAAACCAGTGTCATTTATATCTGCCCTGTTAGCAAAGATGAATTTTAAAATTCTAATTATACGTGTAGAGAGTAATTATATAAGTAGAAAGTTTCCAAATTTCATTCTGGCTCTCAGAGTGCTATTATGGATAATGCAGTCTATCTTCAGTAATAATTTCAATATTTCATTGTTTCAACATATTCTTAATATAATCAGCAGCCTCTCTATAATTTTATCAATGAATCGATTTGAATACTCATATCAAAATCCTGATATTAAGGTATGTAATATTTCATATATAGAAGCTAAAAATTGAAATGTAGTAACATTTATATATAGTTCTTCTAATTTGTCAATAGTTAAAAATTGTAGTTGATTATAAAATGTTTTAGTAAATCAATTCCCATAGGAAGAAATCGAGACATTAATCTTTTCACCTTTGTAACGTTCATATAAAAGCATTCAGATTGCTCAAAATTTACATTTATATTAGGTATAAGATTTCTTGGTAAAAAAAATAAATGAATTGCTACTCATACGACAAAAAGTATAATGGGTCGTGTGAAAAGGTCTGCTAGAATTCTTCTGTGAGGTGTGGCTAAAGCTGTGAGAAACAGAATAGGACTTGAAATTTGGGAAATATTATGGTTAATATCTGACCTGAAGACTCTGAAATATACCAAATATAAGTACCTGGAAACCTTCACGTAATAAAAATCCAGGTGACATTTCCAGACCCTGGCAATTAAGGGAAGCTTTACTTGAAAGGCCACAGAAACTTCTTCTACGTGTGGGACCTTGAGAGATGAAAGTCTGGGATAAAGAAATGAAGAGAAATGAAATCATCTGTTTCTGCAAATGTCAGGGACAAAGTAGGGAAAAAGTATTGCTTGTCGGGAAGAAACATTAGCTCCTAAGAATGTTCAGATGGTATTAATAAATGAATTAAATTGCTTGTATTTCTTCAACATGAGCAATTTTGGCAGTAGAAGAATGGAATCCAAGTACCTACCAATCTCTGTACTTGCTTACCTGTTAGCAGTGCAGAATGGCCAAGCTGCCCTACCCTCAAAGAAGAGTAGCTGCTTTTGAAAAAGATCTGGATTCTCCCTTTGGCCAAACTCATGGCTCCTAGCAGCCTATGGCCCTGTCCCTGAGATAATCCAGGCTCCCCTGGGTTCCTGTCTGGAAAACTCAAAGGTACCAAAAGAATTTACCCATTGTTCCAATCAACATTTGATGGTAGCCTCGTGACCTCCCTTTCTTAGAGCATTTTTAAAAAATTACATGCATTTGCAATTGCTTCCTCTATTCCTTTGAGATGTTTATCTATCTCCTTCAAATCAGGAGTGTCTTTTTCAGGGTCCTGAAAGCTATTCCTCTGAAATGGCATCATTAGGAAGGGTCAAGGCCATGTCTCCCCATCACTGTGGGAGGGTAAGGGTCTAACATTGATAAGCTCCAATAAACAGACACAGTTGGCCTATCTGTGTTGACACTGATCAGCTCTCATAACAACTTTTTGGAATTTTAAAATTCTTTGACTCTGCTGAGCTACAGAGCATCCTCCAACTTCTCCCTCACCCTCCTTTTGGAGCATCGTATCACCTCCATACCATTCGAAGTCATGCTGAGTACACAATGGACCCTTTCCACCACAGCAGTTATAACTAAATAACATCTGTCTTTACGGCTTGTAACTAACGTCCAGCTTTACTTATCTTTAGCAATTTTAGCTTCCCAATAGTTCTGATTGTGTGCCTAATACACGGTAAAATTTTTCTATGAACAAATAACGGATGAATATCGAGAGAAATAAGAGATATGTGGAAAGGAGTCAGGGGAGGTGGTGGGGTTTTCTGATGAAATAAATGTATTTTACAAGCCTGAAAGAGTGAAAAGCCTGAAAGTTCTGAATGAGGAATGGTGACTGACTACTTCAGGAGCTTGTTACAGAAGCAGTGCAACCAGCAGGTTAGCTGTGGGTCAGGGATAGTGGGTGCCTTAGAGGGACCAGTGGTGGAGAGCTGACATGGAATTAGAATCCCACTTTCCCACTGCCTCACTCATAGCACTCCCTTGCCAGGAGAGACCCAGCATCTTAGCACCTTAGGTTAAATATTTCCCTTGTATGTGGGGTGAGGACACAAAGTAAAATTATCTCCATAAGGTAAAGGAGTACAATTTTTTTTTAATTTTTGTTGAAGGCAGATATTTATTTGTATTTAAGAGTGAATTTCATTTGTGAATGTACTAGACAAAAAGAGTTGGAGAAACCAAATTACTTTTACATTTTGAAAGCTTGCTATGAACTGTACATTGTTATAATCATGATGCTATGCTTAATAAAAATGTAACTTTAGATTAAAACTGTCAGGCTGTTTGTTGACTAGAAAGTGAGAACTCATCTTTGTTTGAATGCATGCCACTTGGCCATGGGTGAAATACTGAACTTGCCTTAGTCTCTGCTACTTTAGAACTATCTATTTTAAAGATGTCAGCTATCACTTTATCCGAGACTATTTAGCTACTGTCAGAAATTATTTAATTTTAAAAGCATAGAAAGAAAAAACTTAGATTAAATTGTCAAATGTGTACAGTAAGCAATTTGGTTGAAACTGAGAACAAGATATTTGAATCTGAGAAGAGTGAAAGCTAGAAACTATGATTGCATGTCTGTGACGTTTTCTTCTCTGGATAGGAAAGAGGGCTTGTTGTTCAACGTAAATACCATTCCTTTGCTCTAGGGAAACTATGAAAATGTGCCATTAAGTTATGCAAGACCCTTAACGGCCTGAGAATATTTGAGAAGCTCAATAGGAGTTCCTCTGAGGCTCGGTTGCAACTCAATTGTTTCAAGTAATAGAGTGAAAGGTTAGCTGTTTAAGGAAGTGCCAAAGCCTTTGAAATAGCTCTCTTTTCCTAATATACATGTAGGCCAAACTCTAATTAAAATCCATCGTTGACTCTTGCAGAGACAAGTGCTTATGTTCAAGCAGATATTCCTAGAAACCAGGAGCTGGGGCTAGAAGAGCAGAGGGCAGAGCGTCATGGGCAGATCTGTGCCATTTCCAGAGAAGAGTGTTAAACTGTTAGGCACAGAGAAGAGGAGCAGAGACAAATAGATTCGGGTGGTCATTGGTAGGCTATCCATTTAATTCAACACCTTTCACTTTATTACTTGAAACTGTTGAGTTGCAATTGTTAATATAGATTTTAAGAGGAAAGAGAAACTGGAAGATCACACATGAAGGTACTGTGTTATAACTTAATTTGGAGGTTTTTCATGATATACAATACTAGTAAAATGTTTGCAGCTTCTGGCACAAATTGTAAACTGACTGAATTAGAAGAAATATATAGATAACTCTAAATTTTCTCTTAAATGATGAGGAAGCTGTATCTGGGATCATTTTAGAGCCAAAGTGGCAGATGAGATTTTCAACAGAGTAGGGTATTTCAACTTTCTCATGTAATCTAAGTTTCTGTATTTTTTTAGAGTATTTGATTACTTGGATGTTCTCTGTGAGAAACAGCAGTATCTAAACACATCTGTGATAGGACTGACGCAAATCAATACAGCTATAATATTGATGTTCTACTTCTGGTGTAAACTGAAGATCCCACCTCTGAAAGATCTATTGAGACCATCATAGGGAAAGGACTCTAAACTTGTCACATCTTGGAAGAGTATAAGTTAAACTCATTGTAAAATGTCTTTGTAGTACTATTTTTAAAATTAATTTATAAAATATTGCAGCCTTTCCTAAGATGTCTAGGCAAGAATTAAGATGTGCAGTGGAGAAAGTTCTACATAATCTCTGGGCTTCCGCAAATCTCGTGAGGAGGCATTGATGCTTTGACTATAGACTCATTTTCATGATATTATATGTTAATAGCAAAAAACATTGGAAGATAGAGATAATGTCTCCTTGCTGGGCAAAAAGAAAATTTGTTTCCTGATCAAGATAAGAAACGTAATAAATATGTCCCACTGAAATAAAAGGTAGGCATATTTGCAAGCATCCCTTCTCTAAGAAAGCATCATTCTTAGCAAACTATCACAAGAACAGAAAACCAAACACCGCATGTTCTCACTCATAGGTGGGAACTGAACAATGAGATCACTTGGACTCGGGAAGGGGAACATCACACACTGGGGCCTATTATGGGGAGGGGGGAGGAGGGAGGGATTGCACTGGGGAGTTATACATGATATAAATGATGAATTGATGGGTGCTGACGAGTTGATGGGAGCAGCACACCAACATGGCATAAGTATACATATGTAACAAACCTGCACGTTATGCACATGTACCCTAGAACTTAAAGTATAATAAAAAAAAGTTTTGTAATTCAAAATGTTATATGATATTTAGCAAGAAAATGAATAATAAAATTTATCAAATATTGATAAAAAAAGAAAAAAAAAAGGGCATTTTTTTTTTTTTTTTTTTTTTTTTTTTTTTTTTTTTTTGAGGCGGAGTCTTGCTCTGTCGCCCAGGCTGGAGTGCAGTGGCGTGATCTCCGCTCACTGCAAGCTCCGCCTCCTGGGTTCACGCCATTCTCCTGCCTCAGCCTCCCAAGTAGCTGGGACTACAGGCGCCCGCCACCTCGCCCGGCTAATTTTTTGTATTTTTAGTAGAGACGGGGTTTCACTGTGTTCGCCAGGATGGTCTCGATCTCCTGACCTTGTGATCCGCCCGTCTCGGCCTCCCAAAGTGCTGGGATTACAGGCTTGAGCCACCGCGCCCGGCCTAAAAAGGGCATTTCTTAAGCTCTGTTTATCAAGCTGTTACACAAGCCCTCTGCTGATGCGGCATAAGCATCAGCTCAGTCACTCCCCAAAGAGACTTGGGGGTAGAAAACCAGTGTGAGGTGAAGCTCACACTGCCTACAGTGCCATAAGGCATGAAGTCCTTTGTCTCTGAACTAGGATTCTCATGTCTTCTACCAACATCAAGAAACTGTGGCTGGCTAACTTGTTAGCTTAGAAATAGGGGAAAATATTAGATCCTTGTTAGTTCTCGATCATAGGATTCTTTACTTTGGGCAGTATGCACATGGGAACAGCTCCTCTTCACTTCCAAAGAACACACAGTGATGACTGCACCTCAAGAAAGCCTCTCATATCTGACACTGCAGAGGGGATAGTGGAAGATTACGGTTTTGGTGAGAGCAATAACTCATGAGCATGATTCAGAGATGATTTAGCCACCCCTTCTCCCAACACACACGTAATTCAAAGTAAAACTTATAATTCATAAAATATATCAAGTACAAAAAGGCCAGGAAATCTTTTTTCCCCATTGTGGTAATTTTAATGGTTTTTCAAATAAATCAAAGACAAATATTTATAAATAGATATTTTTATCAACTTTTTGGTGGTGATGCTTCGGGACTCTAATCACCTCCTGTACTGCTGGCGAGATGTGTTGGCTATAGGAGCTGCTAAATAGCTGGAACATGGTTCCTGATGGTCATCATGGCAGCTGCAAAGCTCAGTGGTTTAATTGTTTTGATGATTTTTTTCTTCCTTAGTTTCAGGAAAGGATTAATAAAACATTCTGTTAGAATATTTAATGGCACCTTGGTCACAATGTTACCCCTTTGCTGCTGATCTCTCTTATTTAACTCAATTCATATCAAATCTCTTCCATTTCTCTCATCTTACAGTGTATATCGATTTGCTATTCAAGCTCAAAATATTCCAACTAAACTCCTATGATCACCTGTAAATCCGGTTTAATGCATTCAAATCCATCCAATCTGGCATTGAGGTCCATTGATAATACATCTATAATCTTGTCCCATTGCATCTCACTATAAATGGCCTATTTAGAGTCCTTAACACTTCCTCTTTCAACTACTACCACGGCCTCCAAAAGTCTGGAGGCTCACCTCAGGTTACCCACCAACCGCACTCTTGCTTTCTCCCCAGCTAGCATATTCCTTTTTTGTTTTTGTTTGCTTGCTTGTTTTTCTTTTTTGAGACAGTCTTACTCTGTCGCTCAGGCTAGCGTGCAGTGGCATGATCTAAGCTCACTGCAACCTCCGTCTTCCAGATTCAAGTGACCCCAGCCTCCAGAGTAGTTGGGATTACAGGCACCTGCCACGGCACCTGGCTAATTTTTCTATTTTTAGTAGAGACAGGGTTTCACCATTTTGGCCAGGCTGGTCTCGAACTCCTGACCTCGTGATATACCAACCTTGACCTCCCAAACTGCTGGTATTATAGGCATGAGCCACCGCGCCCGGCCCCCAACTAGTATTTTCTAAACTGCTGTTTCTACCATTCCCCATAATCCTCAACGTTCTGTCCTGCTGTAACCTGGATTGACACTCTAACCTCAGGCTGCTTCACTGGCCTAAGCTTCGGTCATAGCAGCTTAAGCTCCTGAGACATGTACTTCTCCCATGGCAGCAAAACAGATGCATACTTCTTCTGCCCAGGAAGCACTTCCCTCCTTCATCAGATTGGCTAAACCTGTGCCTCTTCAATTCTTCACTCAAGCAGAACTCCTTCTTGGGAGGACTTTCATCTCTTCACCTGAGGGGATCCTTCTTCCAGATCTCATGTTGTTGTATATTTCATATTTTGTAGTCTCTTTGCATTGTGGTGGGCTTTATTTTGGGGTTTGCCATGTCCTGGCAGTAGTTTGGTGTCAATTATTCTTCATATCTCTAGTACATCCTAGATGGGCAACATGTTTACTGAAAAAAAGTTTACATATATATGTGTGTGTGTGTATACATATATATAAAATTTTATGTATAATTTATTAAATGATTTTGATCCCAATCACATTTCATTCCTCATGTAATATGCTGTATTTTATAATCATGTTTGTGGTTGGGTGAATGGGGAGGGGGTCCATTAAGAGCAGTAAACTTTATTTTGGAATCCAATAAATATTTACTATCATTAATATATATATATATGTTTAACATGGAATCATGATGAATAAAAATCTTGAGTTCATTTTATGTAAGACATGAGTGATTGATTACTGTGGCACTCTCTGGGTCTTCCTTTTGCTGAGGGTCCTGCCTGTACTCTGAGATGCACTGGATGAGAGGTGGAGGGCAGTGGGCACACCAACAGGTTCCACAGTGACCATTTCTTGATTCTGCGGAGACCTTCTGGGGCCACCTTTCTGACAGGGGATTTTCTTTTGTTTCATTTTGCTTTCCTCTTGTAAGTGGAGAACATCTTTAGCTTCCTCCAGGGAACCGAGTGATGGAGCAATCAGGAGTTAGTTTTGTGATAATTACAGCTGTGTCAAAGCAGTGACAGGGAGAATTTGTAGAGAATCTCATTTACTCTTCTGGAAGCACATCATTTCATGCAAGCACCACTTCACAAACTGATTTGCTCGAGTCTGTCTGTGCTGAATTTAAACAACAGAGCCATTTGTTTTTTTCCATTGCAAGTTTTCCTGGCTCATCAAATAAAATCTAAATAATACCTTCATTTATTTGTCAGCACCTTGTTACATATATAACCTCTATTTTTCCATGCTTTACCATGAAGTGATTACTTAGAAAATAGTTAGTAGGAAACTTTCCACTCTTCTGAGTTACTTTATTTCACACAGCCTGATGTCCAAAATCAGCAACATTTTAAATATCCTGTTATAAAAAAAAACTGTAGGTGATTAACAGTGG
The DNA here is from genome assembly GCF_007565055.1 of Rhinopithecus roxellana. NCBI lineage: Eukaryota > Metazoa > Chordata > Mammalia > Primates > Cercopithecidae > Rhinopithecus > Rhinopithecus roxellana. The sequence goes on from NC_044554.1 coordinate 39,441,234, forward strand.
AAATGTACAAAATAATATTCTTTAACATGCTATTTCTGAGTATTAAAACCAAAAAAATTCATTTTTTAATCTTGTGAGTGTGCGTCTGTGTGTGTGGGTGTGTTCATAATTCTGTACTTCTTACGGTCAGAATTCAGGGGATTTTTCTATCCCAAGATAACCTTGGTCATTACCAATGAACTATCTGCAATGATTACTAATCTCATGACAAATGACAGCTATTTTCTGAACACTATACATGTATGTATTATTTTATTTATTAATTTCGTAGACATCCAATTAAATTCTGGTTTGGTAAATATGCTGTACACGGGAAATACATACTACACATTGGAAAAATAACTAAAAATCAGGACCTTCAAAAATGCATCATTTTTTATGAAAGGTAGGTAAATATCTAAAGTACTTATTATAAATATGTAGTGGTAGGGGCTGTCTAAAAATATGCTGTAGAAGCATCTATGACATCTAATGCATCTAATGACAAACTAATACTATAATAGAATTAAGTGGTCAAGTAAAACTATGAAGTAGAGATAATGGCTAGCTGATAATTAAGAAGTTATTAATCCCAATTACTGGGCAGATGAAGAAGTTAAAAAGCAAGTAAGTTTAAATAGATGGCGACATGAGAGAACATGTTATAGCTCAAGAACTGCAAGTAATTTGATGAAAAAAGAAAAAGAGGAATGGAAAGTCAATATGTCAAGGAGTATAAGATCAAATTAAGAGCAAATATGTCATTGTAGGAAGTTTAGGAATATCAGAACACACAAGTCACATATAGTAAACAGGAAATTATATTTTATAGATTTTTTTATTTCCGTGTGAAATCAAATAGAAAAAGAGTAGGCCGGGCGCGGTGGTTCACGCCTGTAATCCCAGCACTTTGGGAGGCCGAGGCAGGCAGATCACCAGGCCAGGAGATGGAGACCATCCAGGCTAACACCGTGAAACCTCGTCTCTACTAAAAATATAAAAAATTAGCCGGGCATGGTGGCTGCCGCCTGTAGTCCTAGCTTCGGGAGGCTGAGGCAGGAGAATGGTGGGAACCCAGGAGGCGGAGCTTGCAGTGAGCCGAGATCAAGCCACTGCATTCCAGCCTGGGCGACAGAGTGAGACTCCGTCTCCAAAATAAAAAGGTAGAATTTCCTGTCAACATTTTGTTATGAAATTAATATAAGAATATATGACAATTTCGAGTGTAGGCATTAGCAATGGGAAACTATTTCGAGAAAGTAAAAGTATTTTTTGATGTATTTAAAAGCACATGTTTATATATTATGTTAAGCCAGGTATAAGCCTATTTGCTTTATAAACATTTACTTCTTTATACTCCTTAAAATAATCGTAGTATTATCATTCTCATCCCATTTATAGATTAAGGAACATGAATAGACAGATGAAGTAATTTCGCTAAGGCTTCACACCTGGTGGATGAAAGAGCCTTGGGTTTGAAGCCTGATAGTGCAGCACTAGTATATTCCCTTAACTGCAAAACCATGCTGTTTTTCAGGTTTAATCTTCTTTTTAAGTGAAGTGTAGCAGAGAAGAAAGATCCGGGGCTAACTTTCTGATAATTGATTGAGCAAACAGTTACCAGCTGCTTATAATTAACTGAAATAGGGTACCCACAAAATAAACTAGATTTGGGATACATTTCAGACGCACTTAAGAATCTATCACAGCACTTTAATGTCTTTAGGTTAAAGACAGAAGTGTGGGGGAAAAAATGTTGAGAAAAGTTGTTTGAACTGCATACACAGGTTTAAGGGCTGCAATTTCACTCAACTTGAAAAAACAATAGAAATAATAATATGAGGAAAAAGCACATGTTGGAATTTCTGTTTCCAGCCAGTGTGGAGTAATAAAGACTTAACTTTTCATCTAGTCATTAAAAAAAATAAAAACTAGACTTAATATTTAGCACAACCCATTGCAAAATGAAGAACCGTGACCCCTGAGGAAAGAGAAGCACATGAGAGGTGCCCTGTTGTCCAAGCGGTCTCCTTAGAACCATGACTATCAAATTTATGGAGCCCAGGATAGGGGTTATCATGATTTCCAGAGGTGGAGTTGAGATTCTGGGGAGACAATTGTAGCTGAAATTTTCAGGCAGAGTACCAGAGGAAGCTAGCAGAAAATGCTTTCCAAAAATCTTCCTACAGGTCTTTTTGACTATGTGGCTAAATAAAAGCTACCTGTGCATAAGGTAAAAACTCCAAAGGCTGGGAAAGATGAACCTGAGAGCTTTACGCTGCAAATGTTCCAAATTTCACCCAAGCTAGAAGACATTTAAACCCACCAGACAGAAAGCAATATACTTGGTTAAATACCTGCATTAAGAAAAGACTCAAGAAAGTTCATATCTTAATAGTAGGTCACAACTAGCCTTAGAATAAATGCTAACACTAAATGACCAAAATCATCAGCACTTGCCAGAACGAACTTTAATATTCATTAAGAAAAATACTATAAAATGCAGAATATTCAAAGCATTTGACATCAGTCAAAATTTTTTATATTTGCAAAGAAATTCTAAAATGTGACCCATAATGAGAACAAAATCAAATCACAAAAACAGACTCAAAAATGAAAGAGGTGAGACAAGGATTTTGAATTAACTATTAATATTATAAATGCACAACAGGATTTACAAGCAAATATAAACATAGTGAGGAGATGAATGACAGTCATAAAAATGGAATTTCTAGATCAGAAAAAGAACTGGGTGTGACTAAGAGAAGATTAGAAAATACAAAAGAAAATAGCAGTGTTGTTGAAGACAGATCAATGAAAAATATCCAAGATGGAGTGATGAGAGAGAGAAAAAGATTCCATTCACCCTCCTTCAGTGACAAAACTGGAGCCTGTATTATGTCTCTGTGACCCACTGAGACTCTCATTAATGTTCACATTATACACCCACCCCACTTCATCTCTCTTTCTATTTCTTACACACATACACACACACACACACACACACACAAACAAACACATTCTCTCTCTCTCTCTCGATCATTAGAAAATAAGAAGGCGATCCACGTCTTTTCTGCATTCTGGTAAACTTTTATTATTTCTGCTGGTCGATGTAGATAGCCTGTAACTCTGTCTTGATTATTCTTCTCCAAATGCCATCCCTAGAAAGTGCTGCCTATTCATTACTGATTTGCCAAATGCTTCCATCTTGCTTTTCTGTCATTACTCTGTCAAGGAAATTAATAATGATTCGAATGTACATCCAGAAGTAAACTTTATATTTGAAATTATAGAATATTCCTCATTTGTCAGTGAAATATGTCATAAAGCACATTTGAAACTATGGGTATCAAAATTGGAAAAAAATATTCAGTTTATAATTGAGAAATATGACTGCCACTACCTTAATTAAGTGATCATTCAACCTCCCCAATATTAAGACAAACTGACCTTTCTTCCCTTCACTGATGGACTGAGAAGGACACATCAACTAAGTAGCAGTCCTGCTAAATGTTTAGACTCTAGTCATGAGAAATCAATCTAATGAATGCAAATGGAGGGATATAAGGCCTGAAGTTTTAAAATATCAGTGTTTTTAATTTTGATGTACTAAACAAAGAAAACTTCAGGCCAAAAAAATGGAAAATACAAAGGAACAACCGAAAGATAGAGAGAACATTATTGCAAAAATGAAAGAAAACTATGTGGAATGCATATAACATAATTGGATCAGTGTTACATTTCCTGAATGTTTTATTATATGTGGTTATGTAGATGAATCTTCTTGTTCTTAGGAGATACATACTAATGTATTTTAGGATGAAGCAATAGAGTGAAGGCTAGATCAACATGGCAAAATGTTAAGAACTGAAGAATTTTGTCATTTTCATGAATAGAGTGATACCGAGATATAATATGAACCATAAATAAATATGTATGTGTATATATACATATTATATATACACAGAGAGAGAGAGAGAGTAGACAGAGAGAGAGAAAGAGAGAGAAAAAAAGAGAGAGAAGAGAGAGAGAGGTAGATGTATTTTGTTCTGCCCCTGGTTCCTGACACAGAGCTGCTGAAATCCTTGTATTGTATTAATAGCACAGATGCTAGGAGAATCACTTACTCTACTATTTGTTCTTTAACCCCAGTTCCTGACACAGAGCTCCTAAGACCTTTGTAATTTCCTGAGTGATAGGAGCACCTTTCGTTCTAATGGGGTGGCTCTCAGTGGTTCGGGCTGGTTGCCAAGGAAATCATTTGTGTGATTTGGGGGTTGGAACTTTCAACCCCCACCCTCCAACCTCTGGGGAGGAGAGAGGAAGTGATGGTTGAGTGGATTATCAATGATCAATTATTTAGTCAATCACGACAATACAATTTCATTAAACCCCAAAAGGGCTGGATTCAGAAAGCCTCCAGATTCTTGAACAGGTGGCAATGTCTTGGGGGTGGGCCCAGAGAGGGCATGGAAGTTCTGCCCTCCTTCCAAGCTTCCTTGCTCTGTGCATCTCCTCTGTCTGGCTGTTCATCTGTGACCTTTGTAATATTATTTATAATAAATAGATAAACACAAGTATTTCTTTGAGTTCTGTGGAGCACTTCAACAAATTAATTGAAGCCAAGGAGGGCATCATGGAAACCCCAGATTTATAGTAGTTTGGTCAGAAATACAAGTTCTCCTGGAACTTGCAACTGTCATATGAAGTGGGGGCAGGCTTGTGAGACTGAGCCCTTAACCCTAACCCCTGAAAGACAGTGTCAGAATTTAGTTAAATAATGGAGAACCCAGCTGGTCCCTGCTATAGAATTGCTTGGTTTGTGGGGAAAATTACTCATACATTTAATGCCAAACGTGTTCTGCAAGTATTGAGAGGGGTGAGTGGAAAACTAGGAAAACACTTTGTTTCCCATTTCTTACAAATGAGAGCACACAATATCTTAAGATGTCTGTTCTTTCCAAATTTAAATTCAAAATTAATGCAATCCAAATCAAAATTTTATCTGATTCGCTTTAGAGACTGACAAATTGTAAAGTTATTAACAAATACAGAGGAGCTAAGATAGCTAAAACAAATTTGAAAAGAACAAAGTGTTATGATGAAATAACCTGATTTCAGGATTTACTATACAACTACAATAATCAACATCATATGTCATTGGCAGAAGGATAGACACATAGATCAGTGGAGTAGAATAAAAAGCCTAGAAAGAAATCCATTTATATGTGAACAATTAAATTTTGACAAAACTCATACTTATCTAACACAGAAAAGTTAGTCTTTTAAAAAATACTTGGAACAACCAAGTATTCATTAAAAAGAATCTCAATCTTTACCTATCATCACATATAAAATTGACTTGAAGGTGATCGAAACCTTAAACTTAAATCTGTAAATAAAAAAGTCCACAAAAATGTGGGATAAAAATGTTTGTCCTTGGTATAGCCAAAGATTTCTTTGCTAGAATATAAAATACATTGGTAACTTAAAAATTATAAATTGTACTTTATAGAATTAAAACATAAATACTCCCAAAATGCCCACTGGCACCCACTGATAATACTACACTGATGATTTTGAAAATATAGACGAAATGGATGAAATTTTCTGGGAAAACTAATTAATAAAAATAATACGTCAAAAGCAGAAACCTGTATAAACTATGAAACAAATTAGGCTAATTAATGTCAAAAATTTTAAACAAAGGCAATTCCCATATTATTCTGAGAAAACTTTTAAGAGACTGTAAAATTCTCAGGCTATAAGCAAAATGTTCTGTATTATTGAAAAAGTTAGAAAACTTCCTGATTTATTAAGGAATACCAGAATAACCTTGACACCAAAAACTGACAGGATGAACAATGAAACTCTAGATATATCTTACTGCTGAATATAGTTGCCAACATTTTAATTTAATTCTAACAAATCAAATTCAGCAGTATATTAAAATTATGGCAAAGTGCAATTTATTCTAAGAACAAAAGTCTTGATTCCATGTTAATTTTTTCTTTTTGTAATTTACAGCTGCACCTCTCAGCACTTTCTGAAGTTTTTGCCCTCATAGGATAGCATTTGTATTAGTGAGAGGTATACATCAGCTGAATTTCTTTATTTAAAACATTCATAAAGTAGAAGAGGGCTAAGAATAAAAACAAAGTAGAAAAGCCTTTTCATTTCTTTCTGCTCTTCATCTCTTTTGCATGTGCAGCTACCCCTCACATCCTGTGCCTATACATTCCTAGGTAAAGATTACCTTACAACTTTTCCTGTGCAGTTCACCATTTCCAGGGTTCCTCCAATTAAAGAAATGCTAGTCTAGCTACAGTTCCCCAGGGTAAACTAAAAAATATCCTATATGATTACATTGTTCCCTATCTGTTCTGAATAAATGATAATGGTTTCACTGTTTATTTTTATGATCCCAGGAGAATGCAGGTCAGGGATTACGGGCATTAATATTCAGATTATTTCAGTTATTTCCCAATTGGTATATCCTAGGTGCAGTAGGTTCTCTAGTAATCTTCTTTAAAAATACAATTTTATTTTGGTGCAGAAATCATTTTTAATAATTTGCTTATTGTATTGTTATACTATATCTTTGCAAAATGCATTATGAACTAATTCAAACTTAGCAAAAGAAAGACGCATGTACCCAAGCTTAAGAAATACCTCAAATAGTAGTATTCACGTGTATCTTTTCTAATCAAATTATCCTACCTCAATTTTCCACCAAAGAGTCAAGTGCTGATTTTACATGCATTTTTATCACTACATCAAATATGTCACAATCATATGTAGCATTATTTTGCATGCTTCTAAACTTCATAAAAATGCTATCATACTGCATGTTTCTGCTGACAATTTGCTTTATTCTACTCAATAGGGTTGTTTTTTCCCTAAGATTTTTCTAAGTTAATATTTATAGCTTTACAAATGTATTTTCTTTATTTTATTTTTTTAAATTATACTTTAAGTTCTAGGGTACATGTGCATAACGTGCAGGTTTGTTACATATGTATACTTGTGCCATGTTGGTGTGCTGCACCCATCAACTCATCAGCACCCATCAACTAGTCATTTACATCAGGTATAACTCCCAGTGCAATCCCTTCCCCCTCCTCCCTCCCGGTGAAAGGCCCCGGTGTGTAATGTTCCCCTTCCCGAGTAAAAGTGATCACATTGTTCAGTTCCCACCTATGAGTGAGAACATGCGGTGTTTGCTTTTCTGTTCTTGCGATAGTTTGCTGAGAATGATGGTTTCCAGCTGCATCCATGTCCCTGCAGAGGACACAAACTCATCCTTTTTTATGGCTGCATAGTATTCCATGGTGTATATGTGCCACATTTTCTTAATCCAGTCTGTCACTGATGGACATTTGGGTTGATTCCAAGTCTTTGCTATTGTGAATAGTGCCGCAATAAACATACATGTGCATGTGTCTTTATAGCAGCATGTTTTATAATCCTTTGGGTATATACCCAGTAATGGGATGGCTGGGTCATATGGTACTTCTAGTTCTAGATCCTTGAAGAATCGCCATACTGTTTTCCATAATGGTTGAACTAGTTTACAATCCCACCAACAGTGTAAAAGTGTTCCTATTTCTCCACATCCTCTCCAGCACCTGTTGTTTCCTGACTTTTTAATGATTGCCATTCTAACTGGTGTGAGATGTGGTTTTGATTTGCATTTCTCTTTGCAAAACTCATTGTGGTTTTGATTTGCATTTCTCTGATGGCGAGTGATGATGAGCATTTTTTCATGTGTCTGTTGGCTGTATGAATGTCTTCTTTTGAGAAATGTCTGTTCATATCCTTTGCCCACTTTTTGATGGGGTTGTTTGTTGTTTCTTATAAATTTGTTTGAGTGCTTTGTAGGTTCTGGATATTAACCCTTTGTCTGATGAGTAGATTGCAAAAATTTTCGCCCATTCTGTAGGTTGCCTCTTCACTCTGATGGTAGTTTCTTTTGCTGTGCTGAAGCTCTTTAGTTTAATTAGATCCCATTTGTCAATTTTGGCTTTTGCTGCCATTGCTTTTGGTGTTTTAGACATGAAGTCCTTGCCCATGCCTATGTACTGAATGGTATTACCTAGGTTTTCTTCTAGGGTTTTTATGGTATTAGGTCTGACATTTAAGTCTCTAATCCATCTTGAATTAATTTTTGTGTAAGGAGTAAGGACAGGATCCAATTTCAGCTTTCTACATATGGCTAGCCAATTTTCCCAGCACCATTTATTAAATAGGGAATCCTTTCCCCATTTCTTGTTTCTCTCAGGTTTATCAAAGATCAGATGGCTGTAGATGTGTGGTATTATTTCTGAGGACTCTGTTCTGTTCCATTGGTCTATATCTCTGTTTTGGTACCAGTACCATGCTGTTTTGGTTACTGTAGCCTTGTAGTATAGTTTGAAGCCAGGTAGCATGATGCCTCCAGCTTTGTTCTTTTGACTTATAATTGTCTTGGCAATGCGGGCTCTTTTTTGGTTCCATATGAACTTTAAAGCCGTTTTTTCCAGTTCTGTGAAGAAACTCATTGGTAGCTTGATGGGGATGGCATTGAATCTATAAATAACCTTGGGCAGTATGGCCATTTTCAGGATATTGATTCTTCCTATCCATGAGCATGGTATGTTCTTCCATTTGTTAGTGTCCTCTTTTATTTCACTGAGTAGTGGTTTGTAGTCCTCCTTGAAGAGGTCTTTTACATCCCTTGTAAGTTGGATTCCTAGGTATTTTATTCTCTTTGAAGCAATTGTGAATGGCAGTTCATTCATGATTTGGCTCTCTGTTTGTCTGTTACTGGTGTATAAGAATGCTTGCGATTTTTGCACATTGATTTTGTATCCTGAGACTTTGCTGAAGTTGCTTATCAGCTTAAGGAAATTTTGGGCTGAGACAATGGGATTTTCTAAATATACAATCATGTCATCTGCAAACAGGGACAATTTGACTTCTTCTTTTCCTAACTGAATACCCTTGATTTCTTTCTCTTGCCTGATTGCCCTAGCCAGAACTTCCAACACTATGTTGAATAGGAGTGGTGAGAGAGGGCATCCCTGTCTTATGCCAGTTTTCAAAGGGAATTTTTCCACTTTTTGCCCATTCAGTATGATATTGGCTGTGGGTTTGTCATAAATAGCTCTTATTATTTTGAGATACGTTCCATCAATACCAAATTTATTGAGGGTTTTTAGCATGAAGGGCTGTTGAATTTTGTCAAAAGTCTTTTCTGCATCTATTGAGATAATCATGTGGGTTTTGTCTTTGGTTCTGTTTATATGCTGGATTATGTTTATTGATTTGTGTATGTTGAACCAGCCTTGCATCCCAGGGATGAAGCCCACTTGATCATGGTGGATAAGCTTTTTGATGTGCTGCTGGATTTGGTTTGCCAGTATTTTATTGAGGATTTTTGCATCGATGTTCATCAGGGATATTGGTCTAAAATTCTCTTTTTGTGTGTGTGTGTCTCTGCCAGGCTTTGGTATCAGGATGATGTTGGCCTCATAAAATGAGTTAGGGAGGATTCTTTGTTTTTCTATTGATTGGAATAGTTTCAGAAGGAATGGTACCAGCTCCTCCTTGTACCTTTGGTAGAATTCAGCTGTGAATCCATCTGGTCCTGGACTTTTTTTGGTTGGTAGGCTATTAATTATTGCCTCAATTTCAGAGCCTGCTATTGGTCTATTCAGGGATTCAGCTTCTTCTTGGTTTAGTCTTGGGAGAGTGTAAGTGTCCAGGAAATTATCCATTTCTTCTAAATTTTCTAGTTTATTTGCATAGAGGTGTTTATACTATTCTCTGATGGTAGTTTGTATTTCTGTGGGGTCCGTGGTGATATCCCCTTTATCATTTTTTATAGCATCTATTTGATTCTTCTCTCTTTTCTTCTTTATTAGTCTTGCTAGCAGTCTATCAATTTTGTTGATCTTTTCAAAAAACCAACTCCTGGATTCATTGATTTTTTGGAAGGTTTTTTGTATCTCTATCTCCTTCAGTTCTGCTCTGATCTTAGTTATTTCTTGCCTTCTGCAAGCTTTTGAATGTGTTTGCTCTTGCTTCTCCAGTTCTTTTAATTGTGATGTTAGAGTGTCAATTTTAGATCTTTCCTGCTTTCTCTTGTGGGCATTTAGTGCTATAAATTTCCCTCTACACACTTACTTTAAATGTGTCCCAGAGATTCTGGTATGTTGCATCTCTGTTCTCATTGGTTTCCAAGAACATCTTTATTTCTGCCTTTATTTCGTTATGTACCCAGTAGTCATACAGGAGTAGGTTAATCAGTTTCCATGTAGTTGAGCAGTTTTGATTGAGTTTCTTAGTCCTGAGTTCTAGTTTGATTGCACTGTGGTCTGAGAGACAGTTTGTTATAATTCCTGTTCTTGCACATTTGCTAAGGAGTGCTTTACTTCCAATTATGTGGTCAATTTTGGAATAAGTGTGATGTGGTGCTGAGAAGAATGTATATTCTGTTGATTTGGGGTGGAGAGTTCTGTAGATGTCTATTACGTCTGCTTGGTGCAGAGATGAGTTCAATTCCTGGATATCCTTGTTAACTTTCTGTCTCGTTGATCTGTCTAATGTTGACAGTGGAGTGTTGAAGTCTCCCATTATTATTGTATGGGAGTCTAAGTCTCTTTGTAAGCCTCTAAGGACTTGCTTTATGAATCTGGGTGCTCCTGTATTGGGTGCATATATATTTAGGAGAGTTAGCTCTTCCTGTTGAATCGATCCCTTTACCATTATGTAATGGCCTTCTTTGTCTCTTTTGATCTTTGATGGTTTAAAATCTGTTTTATCAGATACTAGTATTGCAACCCCTGCTTTTTTTGTTCTCCATTTGCTTGGTAGATCTTCTTCCATCCCTTTATTTTGAGCCTATGTATGTCTCTGCATGTGAGATGGGTCTCTTGAATACAGCAGACTGATGGGTCTTGACTCTTTATCCAGTTTGCCAGTCTGTGTCTTTTAATTGGAGCATTTAGTCCATTTACATTTAAGGTTAATATTGTTATGTGTGAACTTGATCCTGCCATTATGATATTAACTGGTTATTTTGCTCATTAGTTGATGCAGTTTCTTCCTAGCCTCGATGGTCTTTACATTTTGGCATGTTTTTGCAATGGCTGGTACCGTTTGTTCCTTTCCATGTTTAGGGCTTCCTTCAGGGTCTCTTGTTAGGCAGGCCTGATGGTGACAAAATATCTAAGCATTTGCTTATCTGTAAAGGATTTTATTTCTCCTTCACTGATGAAACTTAGTTTGGCTGGATATGAAATTCTGGGTTTAAAATTCTTTTCTTTAAGAATGTTGAATATTGGCCCCCACTCTCTTCTGGCTTGTAGGGTTTCTCCCGAGAGATCTGCTGTTAGTCTGATGGGCTTCCCTTTGTGGGTAACCCGACCTTTCTCTCTGGCTGCCCTTAAGATTTTTTCCTTCATTTCAACTTTGGTGAATCTGGAAATTATGTGTCTTGGAGTTGCTCTTCTGGAGGAGTATCTTTGTGGCATTCTCTGTATTTCCTGAATTTGAAAGTTGGCCTACCCTACTAGGTTGGGGAAGTTCTCCTGGATGATATCCTGAAGAGTGTTTTCCAACTTGGTTCCATTTTCTCCCTCACTTTCAGGCAGGCACCCCAATCAGACATAGATTTGGCCTTTTTACATAATCCCATACTTCTTGCAGGCTTTGTTCATTTCTTTTTCTTCTTTTTTCTTTAGACTTCTCTTCTCACTTTATTTCATTCATTTGATCCTCAATCGCTGATACTCTTTCTTCCAGTTGATCGAGTCGGTTACTGAAGCTTGTGCATTTGTCACATATTTCTCCTGTCATGGTTTTCATCTCTGTCAGTTCGTTTATGGCCTTCTCTGCATTAATTATTCTGGTTATCAATTCTTCCACTCTTTTTTCAAGATTTTTAGTTTCTTTGCACTGGGTACGTAATTCCTCCTTTAGCTCTAATAAGTTTGATGGTCTGAAGCCTTCTTCTCTCATCTCGTCAAAGTCATTCTCCATCCAGCTTTGATCCGTTGCTGTTGATGAGCTGCATTCCTTTGGAGGGGGAGATGCTCTCTTATGTTTTGAATTTCCAGCTTTTCTGCCCTGCTTTTTCCCCATCTTTGTGGTTTTATCTGCCTCTGGTCGTTGATGATGGTGACGTAGTGATGGGGTTTTGGTGTGGGTGTCCTTCCTGTTTGTTACTTTTCCTTCTAACAGTAAGGACCCTCAGCTGTAGGTCTGTTGGAGATTGCTTGAGGTCCACTCCAGACTCTGTTTGCCTGGGTGTCAGCAGCAGAGGCTGCAGAAGATAGAATATTGCTGAACAGTGAGTGTACCTGTCTGATTCTTGCTTTGGAAGCTTCCTCTCAGGGGTGTACTCCACAGTGTGAAGTGTGGGGTGTCAGACTGCCCCTAGTGGAGGATGTCTCCCAGTTAGGCTATTCAGGAGTCAGGGACCCACTTGAGCAGGCAGTCTGTCCGTTCTCAGATCTCAACCTCCGTGTTGGGAGATCCACTGCTCTCTTCAAAGCTGTCAGACAGAGTCATTTGTGTCTGCAGAGGTTTCTGCTGCTTTCTTTTCTTTCTTTCTTTCTCTTTCTTTCTTTCTTTCTTTCTTTCTTTCTTTCTTTCTTTCTTTCTTTCTTTCTTTCTTTCTTTCTTTCTTTCTTTCTTTCTTTCTTTCTTTCTTTCTTTCTTTCTTTCTTTCTTTCTTTCTTTCTTCTTTTTTGTTGTTGTTGTTGTTTAGCTGTGCCCTGTCCCTAGAGGTGGAGTCTACAGAGACTGGGAGGCCTCCTTGAGCTGCTGTGAGCTCCATCCAGTTCGATCTTCCCAGGGCTTTGTTTACCTACCTAAGCCTCAGCAATGGCGGCCGCCCCTCCCCCAGCCTCGCTGCTGCCTTGCAGTTAGATTGCAGACTGCTGTGCTAGCAATGAGGAAGGCTCCGTGGGCATGGGACCCTCCTAGCCAGGTGTGGGATATAATCTCCTGGTGTGCCCGTTTGCTTAAAGCGCAGTATTGGGGTGGGAGTTACCCGATTTTTCAGGTGTTGTGTGTCTCAGTTCCCCTGGCTAGGAAAAGGGAATCCCTTCCCCCTTGCGCTTCCCAGGTGAGGCAATGCCTCGCCCTGCTTCAGCTCTCGCTGGTAGGGCTGCAACAGCTGACCAGCACTGATTGTCCGGCACTCCCTAGTGAGATAAACCCAGTACCTCAGTTGAAAATGCAGAAATCACCTGTCTTCTGTGTCGCTCGCGCTGGGAGCTGGACACTGGAGCTGTTCTTATTCCAATTTTGTAGTTTTAGTAGAGTCGGGGTTTCACCATGTTGGCCAGGCTGGTCTCGAACTCCTGACCACAAGTGATCCACCCACCTCGGCCATCCAAAGTGCTGGGATTCACAAATGTATTTTCGCAATGCATAGTTCTTTATTATATCAACAATTTAAAGTGTTGATTTGCCTGTTGACAATTTAGGACATCTATTGCTACTATAAAGGGTGTTACAATGATCATCCCTGCATATGTCACTTTGAGGCACACAAGCAAGAATGTTTAAGCAGTTGCATTGTTTAGACAGTGGAAACATGCATCTTCAGCTTCCAAATTTATTGATGAACTTCTCTACATAGAAGTTGGGTAATTTTTACAACCATTATTATGTGTATTTTCAACTAAGTTTCTCTGCCATATTTCTCTCCATTAATCACTCGCAGGAATTCCTTCCTTTTTTTATGTGACTTTTCTATGTGGACACATGTCCCAAAATGGCTGTAATCGTTATAGGAGTGTGTCCATCTTGCTTCTGTGGGCGAGAAGCAGGAGCTGGGGATTGGTTCCAAAGTACAAGTAATTCTTTTGGGTGAAGTCAGGATGTCAAGGTGAGTGCTTCGTACCCCTATTCAGAGGTATCTATCAAACTACATTTTGGCCTTCATCTTTTTTAATCCACTGCTGTTTAAATTCAAAGGTCTGTGCTATAGAGTTCTGCCACTTATTTTTGTAAATGAGATAATCTGTAGTTTACTTTAACACAGCTCCATTTAACCACTCTTTTATGGTAGGATTATAGCCACATTATAGTATTAAATATTTGCGTCAGTAGAGATGTTTGCATTAAGTTCATTCATAATGTTTTAAAAACTCATAAAGCAGAAGAGGTCCAAGAAAAAGAGCTAATCTCCCTAATTTTTATACACTTATGAAAGGATTTTGTTCACCTTCATATGTATCTGTACTATTCTTCTAACCCAAGCCATTACAATATTCCAATTACCTTGTCTCTGTGTTTTTCCTAGTACCCAGTTGCATTAGCAAGAATTTTCAGTAACATATTAAAAATAAATAAGCTAAATAATATAAAGAGTGAGCAGGCTTGCTTTGGCCCTGATTCAGTGGGAATAACCTCTATTGTTTCATTACTTAAGTGACAATTTTGCTAAATTTGGGGCTAAGGTAAAGATTAAGTAACAGCAAACCTGTCTTTTCTTTAAAAAAATTCTAATATGACAGTTTATTTATTTATATTTTTAACTTCTATTTTAGGTTTGTGGGTACATGTGAAGATTTTTTATATAGGTAAACTTGTGTCACAGTTTGTTGTACAAATTATTTCATCACTCACGTACTAAGCCTAGTACTCAATAGTTATTTTTCCTACTCCTCTGCCTCCTCCCACCATTTGCCCTGCAATAGGCCTCAGTGTCTGTTGTTCCCTTCTTTGTGTTTACGTGTTCTCATTTAACTCCCACTTCTAAGTGAGAACATCCGGTATTTGGTTTTCTGTTCCTGCATTAGTTTGCTAAGGGTAATGGCCTTCAGCTCTATTCATGATCCTGCAAAGGACATGATTCCATTCATTTTCTTTTTCTTTTTTTTCCTTTTGAGACAGAGCCTCCCTGTGTCCTCCAGGCTGGTGTGCAATGGTGTGATCTGGGATCACTGCAACCTCCCCCTCCCGTGTTCAAGTGATTCTCTTGCCTCAGCCTGCTGAGTAGCTGGGATTATAGACATCCACCACCATACCCAGATACTTTTTGTAGTTTTAGTAGAGAAGGGGATTCACCATATTGGTCAGGCTGGTGTTGAATTCCTGACCTCAGGTAATCTGCCTGCTTCAGTCTCCCAAAGTGCTGGGATTACAGGTGTGAGCCACCACATCTGGCCAATCCCATTCATTTTTATGGCTGCATAGTATTTCATTGTGTATATGTACCACATTCTCTTTACACAATCTGTCACCAGTGAGCATTTAGGTTGATTCCTTGTCTTTGCTATTGTGAATAGTGATACAGTGAACTTTCATATGCCTGTGTCTTTATGATAAAATGGTTTATATTACTCTGGGCTTACAATGAATAATGTATAATGTAATGGTATTTCTGTTTTTGCTTGTTGAGGAATTGCCATACAATTTCACACAATGGTTGAACTAATTGACACTCCCACCAACAGTGTATAAATGTTCACTTTTCTTTGTAACTTCTCCAGGATCTGTTATTTTTTGACCTTTTAATAATCACCATTCTGACTGGTGTGAGATGGTATGGCCTTATGATTTTGATTTGCTTTTCTCTAATAACCAGTAAAATTTAGCTTTTTAAAATATGATTGTTGGCTACATGTATTTCTACTTTTGAGAAGTTTATTTTCATGTCCTTTGCCCACTTTTTAATGGGGTCATTTGTTTTTCTTCTGAAAATTTGTTTAAGTTCCTTATACATGCTGGATATTAGACCTTTGTCCAATGGATAGCTTGCAAAAATTTTCTCCCATCCTGTAAGTGGTCTGTTTACTCTGTTGATAGTTTATTTTGCTGTACAGAAGCTCTTAAATTTAATTAGATCCCATTTGTCAATTTTTACTTTTGTTGTGATTTCATTTGGTGTCTTTGTTATCAAATCTTTGCCCATTACTATGTCCAGGATGGTATTGACTAGGTTGTTTTCCAGGATTTTTATGTTAGGTTGGTGAAAACATGACTGCAGTTTTTGTCATTGAAAGTAATGACCAAAACCACAATTACTTTTTTGCACCAACCTAATAGTTTGGGGTTTTACATTTAAGTCTTTAATCCATCTTGAGTTGATTTTTGTACATGGTATAAGGAAGGGGTCCAGCTTCAATCTCATGCATATGGCTAGCCAGTTATCCCAGCATCATTTATTGAATAAGGAGTCTTTACCCCATTGCTTGTTTTTGTCAGTTTTGTAGAAAATCAGATGGATATGGGTGTGCATCCTTATTTCTGGGCTCTCTATTCTGTTTCATTGGTCTATATATCTGCTTTTGTAGCAGTGCCATGCTGTTTTGGATACTGTAGCCCTACAGCCAGTTTGAAGTTGGGTAAAGTGATGCCTCCAGTTTTGTTCTTTTTGCTTAGGGTTACCTTGGCTCTTTGGGCTCTTTTTCGGTTCCATATAAATTTTAATTTTTTTTTTTTTTTTAAGTTCTGTAAAGAATGTCATGGGTAGCTTGATAGAAATAACATTGAATCTGTAAATTGCTTTGGGCAGTATGGCCATTTTAACAATATTGATTCTTTCTATCCATGAGCATGAAATGTTTTTTCATTTGTGGGTGTCTTCTCCAATTTCTTTAAGCAGTTTTTGTAATTCTCATTGTAAAGACCGTTCACCTCCCTGGTTAGCAGTATTTCTAGTTATTTTATTCCTTTTATGACAATTGTGATGTGATTGTCTTCCTGATTTGGCTCTTGGCTTGACTGTTGTTGGTGTATAGGAATGCTAGTGATCTTTGTACAGTGATTTTGTATCCTGAAACTTTGCTGCAGTTAATCAGCTGAAGGAGTTTTGGGGCCAAGACTATGGGGTTTTCTTGATATAGAATCATGAGATTGAGTGCATTTAACAATAACAAGTAATATTTTCCTGCAGTCTTTCAACATTTAAGGAATTATCATCCAATGTTTTCACTGTATTTCAATGTAGTTTATTATTTTTTACCAATATATTGCTAGAATCTGTTTAATAACATTTGTCGTTGTTGCATTGATGTTGTTACATTTTGGTCTTTTACTTCAGTGTTATGCAATTAACATCAGTTTGAGGTATAAACATTATATTTGATTAATAAAAATAATTAGAAGAATTTTTTATGTTGTTCTCTAGATAATTTTAAGCAGCATTGAGATTATCCAGACCTTAAAATGCTTGAAAAATTCCCTGGGGAATTCATCTGTCTCTGGCACTTTTTTTTGAAATAGGTATTTTTCCCTGTCTCCATCTCATCTATATTAATTGGCGTCTAATTGCCACAAATTAGCTCAATGTTTGAATTTTACTGGGGCTGATTTTGATAAATTAAATTTTACTTTGAATTTTTAAATTTTATCTGCATTTTAAAAATGGTCTTATTTTTACAATAATTTTGTTTACGTCAATGACTATTCCCCTTCCAATGTATTTTTGAAGTATTCTTACTTTTTTCTTGATTCTCCTCTTTTTGCTGGTATTCTGTATTGCTTTTACACAGAACAAAATTTAGTTTAAGTTTTGTTTTTCTATTTTTATGTATATTATTTTCTGCATTTACTTTTTAAATTTGAATTATAACTTTTGTAGACTATAGAGGTATGCATTTAGTTCATTTACTTTTATTAGTTAATATTGATCAATAAAGCATTTTAAAGCTATACATTTTATTTGGTGATTGCTTCTATTTTATAAAAATTCATATAGATAGTGTTTCATTGTCATTACTTCTCAGAAATTCTACAATTTTACTTTATATTGACTCACTTTTCCCAAAAGTTGTCTAGTAGATTTTCCCCTGATTTCCTGATGCAATAATCTCTGTTTTTTGCTTCACTTTTGACTGTTAGTACTGCACTCTAATTATAGAAAATTGTTTGTATTATTCCCAGATTATGGCATTCTTAGGTTTTCTTGTTGTCCTAATATTTGATTAATTATTGTGAATGTTCTATGTACAATGAAAGAAGTTTTATTCTTTAGTAAAGTCATATAATATCTATATATACATGCATGAAGCCTATATTTAGTTATATTAGTAACATTTTATATTTTCAT
Source organism: Rhinopithecus roxellana (assembly GCF_007565055.1). Lineage (NCBI taxonomy): Eukaryota > Metazoa > Chordata > Mammalia > Primates > Cercopithecidae > Rhinopithecus > Rhinopithecus roxellana. Next base: position 39,459,265 of record NC_044554.1, read on the forward strand.
ACTTAATCTTGTTGCTCTGACCTTTTATGTGATAAAAATGGGATGATAAATTCTGCTATTGTGAGTATTTTTCTATTTCATTTTTCATCTTATATACTTTCTTTTTTTCTTATAATTTTGAATACATGTGACTTGATGCATAGATATATATCAAGGTCAATGGTAACTTTTAGCATTGATAAGTATTCTTTTTTCCATTTAAATCTATAAAGCATAATTTGGTAGGGTGTGGTGGTTCATGCCTGTAATCCCACTACTTTGGGAGACAAAGGTGGGCAGATCACTTGAGGTCAGGAGTTCAAAACCAGCCTGGCCAATATGGCAAAATCCTGTCTCTACTAAAAATACAAAAATTATCTGAGCACGGTGGCCACACCTGTAATTCCAGCTACTCTGGAGGCTGAGGTGGAATAATTGCTTGAACTCGGGAGGTGGAAGTTGCAGTGAGCCCAGATGGCGCCATTGTACTCCAGCCTGGGTAATGGAGTGAGACTCTGTCTCAAAATAAATAAATAAATAAACAAATAAACTAACAAACAAACAAATAAATAAATAATTTAAACTTTTTTGATGCTGGATTTCCTATGAATAATTGTGTTTTTAATATGCCTGGCATACCTGCCCATCTCTTGTTTAGGTCGAAATCCCTTTGTCTATGGTTTGTCTCTCATGTACAGCCCATGGTTGGATTTTACTTATTAAGCAAATTTGAAAATAAACCACTTTTAATGAAGGAGCTGTGCTCATTTACATCAATTGATATGAATGACATATTTGGTCCCAAATCTTTTGTAATATTTTTAAAGCTTTATTGAGGTATACTTGGCCTAAATAAATTGCATATACTAAAATAAACAACGTGAGTGATAAACTTTGACATGTGAATATACTCTTAAATCATCCCCACTTTGAAGACGCAACACATACATCACCTCGAGGTTCCTCCTGTCTCCTCCTAATCTTATCATTGATGTCCTCTTTCCCACCAAATGCCATTCAAAATTACCTATTGATCCATTTTGTCACTGTAGATCAGTTTGCATTTTCTAGAATGTTCTAGAATTAGAATTCTAAAAAGTATGATTTTTCGCCTTTTAAATACAACACAATGATTTTGAGGTTTATCCATATCCTGCACATCAACAGTCCATTTCTTTTTATTGTTTTGTGGTATTCCATTGCACGAATACATGACAGTCTCTATCCACATGTTAGCGATATTTGGATTGTTTCCAATTTTTTTGGCTGTTACAAATAAAGTTGCTGTTAATATCACTGTACAAAATTTTTTTATAGAAATAAGCTTTTTTTTCTTCTCTGGGGTAAATATCTAGGAGGAGACTTGCTTAACTATGTGGTAGGTTTATGTGTAATATTTAAATACACCGCCAAACTTGCCCATATTGTCTGCACCTCTTCTCATTTACATTATCAGTATAGAAGAACTTCAGTTCCTTCATAGTCTTGTTAACACGTGGTATTGTCAGTCTTTTTAATTTTAGCTTCTTTAGCAGGTATGTAAGTCATATCTCATCCTGGTTTTAACTGGCATTTCCCTACTGATTAATATGTTGAGTATTTGTATATGTGTTTATTTACCATCTATATATTTTCTATATAAATTATTCAATGTATTTTTTTCTATTTTAAGAGTATTGATTTTTATGATTATGTTTTTTTGAGAGTTCTTACATATTCTGGATACAAGTCTTTCTTCAGGTATGTAATTGGCAAATGTTTTTGTTTCATATGTGATTTTTCTTGATTGTTAATGGTGCTATTTGAATAGCAGGCTTGTTAATTTGACGAGGCACAGGTTATCCTCCTTTTCTTAAAAAAATGTTTATGGTGTATCTAAAAATTCTTTCTTTAACCTAATGATGGTCACTTTTTTTTCTCCTGTAAATTTTTCTATAAGTTTAATTCTTTTAGGTTTTATATTTGGGTCTCAGATCAACTTTGAGTTACTCAATGGATTGGAGTTTTGTTTATTTTTCTGTTTAAGTCTTTGTTTGATTGCTTGTACATAGTTATCCAATCATTTCAGCACTATTTATTGAAGAAATCATTTTCTCTTTACTGAATTGCCTTAGCACATATGTCAAAAATGTCCAGATGTGCAGGGACCTATCTCTGGATTCTATATGCAGTTCTACTGATTTATTTGCATATATTTACACTAAAATTGAATGGACTGGATTATAGTAATTTAATAATTAATATTGAAATCAAGTGGTATTTGTCTTCCCAATTTATTTATTTTGAAGCAGGTTCTCACTCTGTCACCCAGGCTGGAGTGCAACACTGCAATCATGACTCATTGTAGGCTCAGCCTCCTAGGCTCCAGCAATCCTTCACCTCTACCTCCTGAATAGCTGGGACCACGTGCATGTGTCACCATGCTCAGCTAATTTTTGTATTATTTCTTGTACAAGCAGGGTCTTGCTATATTGCCCCAGAAATAACATTTCTGAGGGTTAAGTGAAAGTGATGTTTATGTAAATAACTTGAGAAATGAATTGAGTCTGTAAGACTAGAAGCAACAAAATCTGCATATAAGTACTGTACTCTATTGACAAAGTTGCTCCTTACAGGGTTATGGGTGAACAATTCCACAACCACTAAATATGCATCTGAGATTGAACAATTAAGTAACTTGCTGGCAGATGGTATGAGCCAGGTTTGGTGGAAGGTTACAGACAAGGAAGGGGTACAGCTAGAATAATGTATATCATACTTCATTACACTTCATTAGAGTTGGAGACATTAGCATGGATGCATACTTAGCTTAATATATAGATGAATATAATAAACATGTTTATAGAAGTGTCTATATACACTGATTAATATATACGTGTTTTTTTTCCTGCTTTTTCAGCTAAGAAGGCCTAGAAGCAATGATATTTGACAGCAAGAAGTATATCCTACCCACAGATCTTGTTTTCTAACAGCATCCTCCAATGAAAAGAAACAGGGGTCTTTTTTTGCCATGGTTTTTCTGTTGCTATATTGTAGAGTTGGGGTAGAAACTGCCAAATTTGAACCTGGATTATCGTGTAGTGCCAATAACTAAAGGATTGTTCAAACAAAAATAATGATGGCATATATCAAAAACGCAGAGGAGCCAACAGAATGAACTTCAATTGTCAAAACTTGAATAATTTGAGCAACAAAATAAATGACATAGTATTAGAGTACAAGTCAAAGGTAAATATCCTTGAGTATATACAGATATAAGAAAATATTTGTCATGCCTATAATCCCAGCACTTTGGGAGGCTGAGGTGGGTGGATCATGAGGTCAGGCGTTTGAGATCAGCCTGGCCAACGTGGTGAAACTCTGTCTCTACTAAAAATGCAAAAGTTAGCTGGACGTAGTGGCACGTGCCTGTAGTCCCAGCTACTTGGAAGGCTGAGTCAGGAGAATCGCTTGAACCCAGGAGGCAGAGGTTGCAGTGAGCTGAGAGCATGCCATTACACTCCAACCTGTGTGACAGAGTTCTGGCTCAAAAAAAAAAAAAAAAAAAAAAAAAAAAAAAGCATTTGAACAAATAAATAAGTAAGAAATGATAGACAAATCTCCCATGTGGTAAAACTTCACACAGTTTACATAGACATTCCCCACTCAAGAGGTGATATATCTCCCCACCACTTAGGAGTACGCTACACATATTGACATTCTTCTAAAGAGTACCATACAGAAAGGGTAATGGAGATTAAATTTATAGTGTAGAAACCAGACCAACGTTACCTAAGACATATGACCAAAGATGGCAATATAACTGATAAGTCAGGATCGTAGCACATACCCTTGATACAATGTAGTCATTCTTCTAATAAATCATAATTCCAGGCTATTTATGAGAAAACCTCAGACAAATCTTAATTGAGGACCATTTTACTAAAACTGACAATATTTCCCAAAATGCTTAATGTCATCAAAGACAAATGAAAATATGAGAAACTGTCAAAGCCAAGAGATGGCTAAGGAGACATAATGATTAAATAAAATATAATATCCTGGATAGGATATTAGAACATCAAAAAGACACTAAATAAAAACCAAGTAAATATTAACAATGTACATGCTTTGCTTAATAGTATGCCAATATTAATTCACTTGTTGTGTCAAAGATACCACCATAATATGATATATTAACAACAGAGGAAATACAGTGCTGGGTATTTGAAATTTCCTGTACTATCTTTGCAAATGTCTGCCTAAACTACTCCTAGGTAAAAGTTTGTCTAAAAACAAACAAACCAAAAGCAATTTCAAATTCTTAATATACCACATAGATTATTATTATTATCTGCTCAAGAAATTCTGCATAAATGGTTATCAATCCTATTAATAAGGCAGTACATCTGAGAGATGCTTAAAAGTGCACCAATGTTTATGTTTCAGGATATCAGCAGGGTTGATTTTTGAAGTTAACAGTTTATATTAGGAATAATGTGTTACCAAAATACAGAAAAGTCTGTCAATTTTAAAGCAAAATATGTCTCTCTTGAATATGAGGGGAACAATTGGGAATTGAAGCTATAATTGAAGAATACATTCCAAACCCACAAGGCATTAGCATACTATGCAGCAATGTCTCCAAATAAGTGTACATATTGTATTCTTCCTATATGATAATTTATATTTAACCTTATTCTATGTATTTTACATTGAAACTTTTAAACATCACATTTCACTGACTTAAGACTAGATTAATGTTAAAAGTTTTACATAACCAAAAGCAATATACAGACTCAATGTAATCTGTATCAAAATCCCAATGACATTCTTCACAGAATAGAAAAAGCAATCCTAAAATTTATATGGAACCACAAAAGACCTAAATAGCCAAAACAATTCTGAGAAAGAAAAACAAAGTTGAAGGCATCACACTGCCTCATCAGAATTATATTATGAAACCTTAGTAATCAAAAGAGTATGGTACTGGCACAAAATCAGATGCATAGACCACTGGAACAGAATAGGGAGCCCAGAAATAAAACCAAACATATGCAATCAACTCATTTTTGAAAATGTCACCAAGAGGACACAGCAGGGAAGAGAAACAGACATACCTTGGTTTTATGGTGCTTTGCCTTATTTTACTTCACATTTTTTTAAATGAAATTTTGGGCAACCTTGCATCAAGTAATTCTATCAACGACATCTTTCCAAGAGCATGTGCTCACTTTATGTGTCTGTGCCACATTTTGGCAATTCTCACAATATTTCCAACTTTTTCATTGTTGCTTTAACTTTTATGGTGATCTGTGATTTGTTATCTTTGATATTACTATTGTAATTGTTTTGGGGTGACACAAACTGTGCTCATATAAGATAGTGGACTAAATTGGCAAATGTGTGTGTGTGTTCTGACTGCTCTACCAATCAGTCATTTCAACTTTTCTCTCCATATCCTCGTTCCTCCATCTTCCCTGAGACACAATAATATTGAAATCAGGCCAATTCATAACCCAACAATGGCCTCTAAGTGTTTGTGGGGTAGAAATAGTCACATGCCTCTCATTTTAAATCAAAGCTAGACATGATTCAGCTTAGTAGGCAAGATAGGCTGAAAGCTAGTCTTCTTGCACAAGACAGTCAAGTTGTGAATGCAAAAGAAAAGTTTTTTTAAAAAATCGAGTGTTACTCCAGTGGACATAGAAATAATAAGAAGTGAAACAGCCTGATTTAGTGATATGGATAGAAGATCAAATCAGCTACATTTCCTCAAGTCAACATCTAATCCAGAGCAAGATTCCAACTTTCTTCAATTCTGTGAAGGGTGAGAGAAGTAAGGAAGCTGCAGAAGAAAAGTTTGAAGCCAGCAGAGGTTGGTTCATGAGGTTTAAGGAGAGAAACTATCTCTATAACATGAAAGTGAAAGGTGAAACAGCAAGTGCTGGTGTAGAAGCTGCAGCAAGTTTTCCAGGACATCTAGCTAAGATCACTGATGAAGGTGGCTACACTAAACAGGAGATTTTTAAATGTAGATAATAGAGTCTTCCACTGAAAGAAGATGCCATCTAGGGCTTTCATAGGACTTTCAGAGGAGAAGTCAATTCCTGGCTTCAAAGCATCAAAGGACAGGCTGATTGTCTTGTTAGAGGCTAATGTAGTTGGCAAGTTTCTGTTGAAGCCAATGCTCCTTTACTAATTCAAAAAAGCTAGGTCCCTTAAGGGGCCCAAAAAAGCTAGGGCTCTTATTCTAAATCTACTGGGTCAGTGCTCTATCAATGGATCAACACAGCCTTGATGACAGCACATCTGTTTATAACATGGTTTGCTGAATATTTTAAGCCCTCTGTTGAGACCTACCACTTAGGAAAAAAACATTTCTTTCACAATATTACTGCTTATTGGCAATGCACCTGGTAACCTAAGAGTGTTGACTGAGATGTACAGGGAGATGATTAATGTTGTTTTCACAACTGCTAACATACTGTGCATTCTGTAGCCCATGGATTAAAAAGTAAGTTTGACTTTCAAGTCTTATGATTTAAGAAATACAATTTACAAGGCTATAGCTGTCATAGATAGGGATTCCTCTGCTGAATCTGGGCAAAGTAAATTAAAAGTCCTTCAGAAATAATACACGATTCTAGCTGCCACTAAGAACATTAGTGATTCATGAAAGAATGTCAAAATATCAACATTAACAGGAGTTTGGAGGAAGGTGATCCTAATGCTCATGGATGACTTTAGTGTTGCTCAATACTTCAGTGGGGCAAGACACTGCAGATGTGAAAATACCAATAGAAATAGAATTAGAAGAGGAGCCTTAAGATGTGGCTAGATTGCCACAATCTCACAATATAATTGGAGTTGATGAGAAGTTGTTTCTTATGGACGAGCAAAGAAAGTGGTTTCCTTAGGTGAGAACTACTTCTGGTGAAGATGCTATAAACACTCTTGAGATGAAAACAAAGGATTGAAAAAATTACATAAACTTGGTTGGTAAAGCAGTGTGGCAGGGTTTGAGAGGATTTACTTCAATTTTGGAAGAAACAAAAAACGTTGTACTGTAGGGAAAATGCTGTCAAGCACTATTTCATGCTATGAGGATTTTTTTTTTTTTTTTTTTTTTTTTTTTTTTTTTTTTTTTTATGGAAGGAAGAGTTAATGGTTGTGGCCCACTCATTTTTATCTTATTTTAAGAAATTGCCACAGTCATCTCCAACCTTCATCAACCACCCCTTGGATCAGTCAGCAGCCATTTATATGGAGGCAGAAATCTCTACCAGCAAAAATATTATAACTCATTGAATGTCCAAAAATTATTAGCATATGTTAACAATACAATATTTTAAATTAAGGTATGTATATTGGTTTTCATTAGACATAATGCTATTGTCTGCTTACAGTGTAGGGCAAACATGACTTTTATATGCAGTGACAAACCAAAAACTTTATGTGACTCACTTTATTCCAACCTTCACTTTATTGTGGAGGTCTGGAAATGAAATAGTATTATAAACTCTCCAGGCAAAACTGGATTTTCACAAGGAAAGGAATTAAATTAGACCCTTATCTTACATCATAAACAAAAAACAACTTAAAATGAATAAAAGACATATATGTAAGACCCGAAACTATAAAACTCATAGAAGTGAACATAGAAGCAAATCTCCTGGACATGGCGATGACAATGAATTTTTGTATGTCATACCAAAAGCACAGGCTACAGAAACAGAAATGAAAAGGTGAGATTAGGTTGAACTAAAAATGCTTCTGGCCAGCAAAGGAAACAATCAACAAAATGAAACAGCAGCTTAAAGACTGGAAATATAATATTTACAAACCATGTATTAGATATAAGGAACTCATTCAACTTAATATTAGAAAAACAAATAAGCTGAATGAAAATCAGCAAAGGACCCAACTAAACATTTTTTTCAAAGAAGATATAAAAATGACAAACCATTATATGAAGTTTCTCAGTATCATTAATTTTTAGAAAAATGCAAATAAAAGCCACTATGAGATACCAGCTTGCACCTGTTAAAATAGTTATTATCCAAAATTTAAATGCTAGCAGCCCCACTATCATCTCCATGCCACCACTGCTGCCACTACAAACACATGCACGGATGCTGGCAGCTCTGCACCTACTGATGCTGCAGCCACTGTCACAAACACAAGCATGGAGCCTAGTATTCCCCTCCCCATCAGCACACTAGCCCTGCCACAGCAGAGGAATGCCACAGCCCTCCTCCAGCCAGTGCCCCACTCCACCTGACATGTGTGCTCCCCACCGCACTCCCATGGCTATTGGCATGCATGAGTAAGCATGGTCCTCATTGTGACTTCTCTGACAAAATGCTTTGGCTGGCCCCACCCATCAGAATATTGTGGCCAGTGGACTAGGAACACCTTGGCAGCTCCAATTCAGCAGGTTCCTAATCTCAAGGGGCCAGAGAAAAAAGGCAAGGACTGGTACCAATCCCCTAGAGGTAAAGCACGCAGCCCAGGAACGCTGAGCTCAGCCTTGGTCCCCCAAAATACTCCAGAAAGACAGCCAGTTGACTGAACCCCCTTATACCACAATAAAAAACCCAAGGGCATCAAAGAAGATAAAAGTAAAAAAAAAAAGAAATCTACCCAAATTATAGCAACTTCGAAGATTAAAGGAACGTCAGCCTTCTCAGATAAGAAAGAACCAATGCAAGAACTCTGGCAACTCAAAGAGCTCGAGTATCTTCTCACCACACTAGTTCCCAGGCAGTGATTCAGAATAGATTCAGAATACAAAAGATAGAATTCAGGGTAGAGACAGCAGGAAAGATGATCAAGTTTTAGGAGGAAGTCAAAACCCAATCCAAGGAATCTAAGAAATACAATGAAAAGTTAAAGGAGATGAAAGACAAAAATGTCCATTTTAACAGACAACCAAAGTGGCCTGATAGAGCTGAAAAACTCAGTTCAAGAATTTCAGAATACAATCACAAGTGTTAACAGCAGAATTGGCCAAGCTGAGGAAAGAATCTCAGATTGCAAAGACGAGTACTTTGAAATATTGCAGCCAGACAAAAATAATTAAAAACAAATAAAGAAGAATGAATGAAGCCTCTAAGAAATAAGGGATGATGTAAAGAGACCAAACCTGGTTCATTGTCATCCCTGAAAGAGAGGGAGGAAAAGCAAGCAATTTGGAAAACATATTTGAGATTATCATCTATGAAAATTTCTCCTACCTTACTAGAGAAGACAACATTAAAATTTAGGAAATACAAAGAAACCCTGTGAGATGCTGACAAGATGTCTTCAAGGTACAAATAAGCATTTTTTTCCAAAGAAGATATAAAAATGACAAACCATTATATTAAGTTTCTCAATATCATTAATTTTGATTTGAGATGGGTACTAGATTCTCCAGGGTCAAAACGAAAGAAAGATATGTGAAAGGTAGCTAGAGAGAAGGAGCAATTTACCTATGAAGCAAATCCCATCAGGCAAACGGCAGACCTTTCAGCCCAAAGAGATTTGTTGGGCTGGAGTACAGATCAAAAGAAATTACCCAGAATGCACATAGAGGTGTAAGGAGATGATGAATTAGAGAAACAAAGTCCAGTAAACATCTACACAGATCTACAGAAAGAAGGAAGAAAGAAAGTTATGAGAGTAAGCCTTTCAATATATAATGGCTGAGAAAATTCTAGAATTTATGACAGACTGGGCTTGTAGATACAGGGAACACAACATATGCCATTAGAATAAATGAAATATTTATGTGAAACTGAGAAACAGTGAAACGAAGTGAGAAAGAGTGAGAGAGACTATTTTTAAGGTAGAGAGAAACATTGCAATAAATAAGTATGTGAGAGTGTAATCATTAAAAGTTAGAAAGAAGACAGTAAGAAAATATCTTAATTGTATGTTAATGGAAAATAACTTTCAATTAAGAAATGTGTACCAAAGTGTTTTAAAAATAATGACAGGATGAAGATGATTCAATTAAAAATTTAACTGAAAATATTTTCTTTCAAAATAATCTTACTAAAGAACTTCAAAAAATATTTTAAGAAGTAACAAAATTCCAGACAAAAGTGTGGAATGGAGGAAAAAATGAAAAATAAAATAATAAACATGTGGCCAAGATAAAGAATTATTGGGCCAAGTGAGGTTGCTCATGCCTGTAATCCCAGCAATTTGCTAGGCCAAGGAGGGAGGACTGCTTGAAACCAGGTCCTTGAGACTATCCGCCGAAACAAAGCGAGACCTCATCTCTACAAAACTGAAATAAAATCAAATTAAAACTTGTTCACGTGAAGTAGAGTGTGCCTGTAGTTTTGGCTACTTGGGAGGCTAAGGCAAGAAGACTGTTTGGTCACAGACTTTCCAGGCTGCAGTGAGCTATGATTAAGCCACTGCTCTGCAGCCTGAGTGACAGTAAAAAAAATCTCTAATAAAAAAATAAACAATTAAAAAGAAAATAAAAATAAATATTCATTTATTGAACAATACATTTAAATCCTAAATCTAGAAATTAGGATAAAGATAAAATACGGAGCAATAGGATACTAAACTGTAATCTATACCTTATATAACACTATGCTAATTTTAATCTTTTAATAGAGAAATTAACATTTTAGATTAACCACGAAAATAGCATTCTAAGCTGGTAGGAGGTAAAAATGGAATAAGGTGCAAAACATCTAGTAGCATAAAGGATAGGAAAGAAAGAATGAAGTAGAAAGAGAAGAAGGAAGGAAAAAAACAAAGTATAATTCCTAAATATATTCAAGAAAAGCAAGAAAGTAGGAAAATAGCTTAAAGCAAACAATAAATAAAACAAAATAAAATGAGATTCAAGTCAAGGCAGCAGATTAGAAGCAGCTCCTGAGCCACTCTCAGGACTAGGAAACGAGGTGGATAGTGAACACTGGCCCTGAGTGATGACTGTGAGCCGATCACCTAAGAAACACTGCAGGATCCATCAAGGCAGGAAGGGATGCAGAGGACAGAGAAGAGCAAAGCTGGGCAGGAGCCCATCTAGGATCAGTGCAGAGCCAGGAGAAGCTCCCAACACAGGAAAACAGTGAGTGAGTAACAGCCGCCAGGGGATTCACGCTTCCCGCAGGGACCTGTGCAAGCCTGTAAATGGGAGGCAGGTCCTGAACTCCCCGGGGCTTCTAAACTGATACAGAGAGCGCCCAGAGTTTTTGAAGAGATAGTATGTAAATTTATAGGGAACTGCACAGGCCTTGGACCCCAGAACTGCCTGACGCCACTTTCACAGACACAATAAGGACAAAGGCACAGGGCCCAGGAGCAGTAAATTTTTCTACTCCCCTCATCAGACAAGGCTCAACTGTGCCTGTGGGCAGGCACAGCCTTGTTCCCCTGGGAAACAACCAGACAGCATAGCCAGTGATTCCACCCACCCTGCAACTTGTAGCCATGTGGACCACACCTGCTGAGATGTTCAGCACAACAGTCACACTTCTGCCTGAACTCTGTGGGTATGGGCAGTTCTGTATTCCCCCAGGCAACACCTGCACAGTGGATTGGGTGATCCCACTCACATACGCTCCTCCTAGGTGGGCAAGACACACCAGTGGGGAATTCCAACACTGTGGACTCACCTCTACCTAAACTCTGTGGGACGGTGCAGCTTTATGTTGCCCTGGGTAGCACTGAGATGACAGATCAGGTGACTCCACCCACCACCACTGCTGCTAGCCCAGTTGGATTTGCAAGTTTGGGCATTGCCTAAGCAACGGGTAGCCCTCACTCTTGAAATACTGAGAGGTATGAGATGCCCAGGTTTGCAGACTGGTTGAGGAATAGAGTGTGCCTCCCTCTACAGGGCTGTCCCAGGAAGCATAGGCTGGTCTACCAACTGCGGACCCCGCCTGAGGGAGTTGCATGAACCATAACATTTAACAAAGAAAACATGGGTGTGGAGCTAATGACTGGAGGGGACGCATCTAAGGCTCAAGAGCAGTTAACGTGAGGGTCGTCTCTCTCTTCCCCACCCACAGAGCACTACTGCCAACTGTGCCAAAACATAAAACAGCCTGTGGCTAAGAGCCTATCTGCTGGCCAACACTGTTAAGCACTACCTACTGGATCAGAATCCAGAATACAACACCAAAATATTTTGTCAGTGTAAAGTGCATGTGAAAACAAAAGCAAAGGCTCCTGCCACAAATCAAGATTCTGTACTGAGTCCGGGCTCTCTAAAAACACTCAGAAATGAGGCCAACTGACTATATTCAACTTATGTCAGTTAAAGGAGCACCAGCCTTCACACATGAGAAAGAATGAATGCAAGAACTTTGGCAACTCAAAAAACCAGTGTGCCCCCTTACCTACAAATGAACACACCAGTCTCCCCGAAATGCTTCTTAGCCAGATTGAGATGACTGAAATGATGGACATAGAATTCAGGATCTCAATGGCAAGGAAGCTCATCAAGATTGAGAATAAAATTGAAACCCAATCCAAGAGATCCAAGGAATCTAGTATAATCATCCAGGAACTGCAAGACAAAATATCCATTGTAAGAGAGAACCAAACTGAAATTCTGGAAATGAGGAATTTATTTCAAGAATTCCACAATGTAATAGGAAACATCAACAGCAGAATAGATCAAGCTAAAGAAAGAATCTAAGAGTTTGAAGACCAGTTCTTCAAATCAAATCCACCAGACAAAAATTAAAAAAAGGAATTTTTTTTTTTTTAATGAGCAAACCTCCAGGAAATATGGGATTATCAAAAGAGATGAAATCTGTGACCCGTGGGCATTCCTGAAAGAGAAGGAGAGAAATTAAGCAATTCAGAAAACATTTGACGGTATTGTCTATGAAAATTTCTCCAGTCTTGCTAGAGAGGAGGGTGTACGAATTCAAGAAACACAGAGAAGTCCTGTGAGATACTACACAAGATGACCATTCCTGATGCACATAGTCATCAGATTCACTAAGGTCACCACAAAAGATAAATCCTGAAGGAAGCTAGAGTGAAAGCTCAGGTCACCTACAAATGAGACCTTATCAGGCTAGCAGGTAAACTCTCAGCAGAAACCTTACAAGCCAAAAGAGATTGGGGGCCTATATTCAACATCCTTAAATAAAAGAAATTCCAACAACGAATTTCATATCCAGCCAGACTAAGGTTAGTAAGCAAAGGGGAAATAAGATCTTTTTCAGACAAGCACATGCTAAGGGAATTCATTACCACCAGACCTGACCTGCAAGAAGTTCTTAAGGGTGTGCAAAATAAGGAAAGGAAAGACCCTTCCAGCCACCACAAAAACACACTTAACTACATCAAGCATTGACATTATAAAGCAGCCACAAAAACAAATCTGTAAAATAACCAGCTAACAACACAATGACTGGATCAAATCTGTATTATTAATATTAATCGTTTCTGGAAAATATTAACCGTTTATGTAAATATCAACCTTTTATGTAAAATTAACCTTTTATGTAACATTTTAATTGGGGCTAAAGCCCCAATTAAAAGATACAGAGTGGCAAGATGGAAAAAGAAGAAAGACACAACTGTATGCTGTCCAGAGACCCATCTCAAATGGTATTTCATTTACAAATGCAATAGCATAGGCTAAAAGTAGAAGGATGGAGAAAAATTTACCAAGCAATTGAAAAACAGATAAAAGCAGGGTTCGCTATTCCAATTTTCAGACAAAAACAGACTTTAAACCAACAAAGATAACAAATGATAAAGAAAGGCATCTTATAATGGTAAAGGGATCAATACAACAAGATCCAAGCATCATAAATGTATATGCACCCACCACAGGCACACTCAGATTAATAAAGCCAGTTCTTAGAGATTTAGAAAAAAGAGATTTAGATAACCCTAAATGGGAAATTTCGACACCCCACTCACAGTATTAGAAAGATTATCAAGGCAGAAAACTAACAAAAATATTTGGGACCTGAACTCAACACTTGACCAAATGGACCTAACAGACTTCTACAGAACTTCCTACTCCCCAGAGCAGAATATGCATTCTTCTCATTGGCACATAGCACATACTCTAAAATTGACCACAACACTGTCCATAAAGCAATCCTCAGCAATTAAGAAAAAAATTGAAATCATACCAACCACACTTTTGGGACCACAGCACAATAAAAATAAAAATAAATAATAATAAACTCATTCAAAAACCATACAATTACATGGAAATTAAACACTCTGTTTCTGAATGACTTTTGGGTAAGAAATGAAATTAAGGTAGAAATCAAGAAATTCTTTGAAACTAATGAGAACAAAGTGGCAACATGCCAGAATCTTCGACACATAGCTAAAGCAGTGTTAAGAGGGAATTTTATAACACTAAACACTCACATCAAAAAGTTAGAATAATCTAAAATTAACAACCTAATATCACACCTAGAAGGACTATAAAAACAAGAGCAAATCAATCCCAAAGCTGGTAGACAACAAAAAATAACCAAAATCAGAGCTGAATTGAATGAAGTTGAGAGGGAAAAAAGCCATACAAAAGATGGGTGAATCCAGGAGTTTGTCCTTTGAAGGAATAAATAAGATTAAAGGAATAAATAAGATTTTTATGAGTCTAGATGCTAGCTAGACTAATAAAAAAGAGAGATCCACATAAACATAATCAGAAATGAAAAATGGGACATTACCACTGACCAAACAGAAATACAAAAATCTCTCAGAGACTAACATGAACATCTCTATGCACAGAAACCAGAAAACCTAGAATTAAAGGATAAATTTCTGTAAGTATATATCCTGTCTAGGAAGAAATACAATCCCTAAACAGACCAATAATGATTCCTAAAATTGAATGAGTAATAAAAAGCCCACTAAACAGAAAAAGCCTAAGACCAGATAGATTTACAGCCAAATTCTCCTGGATGTATAAAGAAGAGCTGGTGTGATTTCCACTGAAACTATTCCAAAAAAATTGAGAAGGAGAGACTCCTCCCTAATTCATTCTATGAGGAGAGTATCATTCTAATACTAAAACTTGGCAGAGACACAACCAAAAAAGAAAAGAAAAAAAAAAAAAATTCAGGCCAAAAACTTTGATAAACCTAGATTCAAAAATCCTCAGCAAAATAATAGCAAACTGTGTCTAGCATCACACCAAAATGCAAACTCACCACAATCAAGTAGACTTTATTCCTGGAGGCAAGGTTAGTTCAACATACACAAATTAATAAATTTAATTCATCACATAAACATAACTAAAAACAAAACCATATGATGATGTCGTCAATAAATATAGAAAAAGCTTTTTATACAATGCAACATCCTTTCATGTTAAAGACTGTCAACTCACTAGGCATGGAGGGGAAGATATTTCAAATTAATAAAAGCCATCAGTTACAAACCCACAGCCAACATCATACTGAATGAGCAAAAGCTGGAAGCATTTTGCTTGAGAACCAGAACAAGACAGATGTCCACTCTCAGCACTTCTATTCATCATAGCATTGAAAGTCTTAGCCAGAGCAATCAGGCAAGATAAAGAAATAGAAGACATCCAAATAGGAAGAAAGGGAGTCAAACTATTCTCTCTGTTTGCATATAAGGTGATTCTATAACTAGAAAATCCCATAGTTTTCTAGGGTTTTCACAGTTTTCAGGAAACCTCATAGTTTTCTCTGGCCAAAAGCTGCTAAATCTAATAAACAACATCAGCAAAGTTTCAATATAAAAAATCAGTGTAGAAATATCTGTAGCATTACTGTACATTCACAGTCTCCAAGCTGAGAGCTAAATGAAGAGCATAAACCTTTTCACAACAGCCAAAAATATACTAAAATACCAGGGGATACAGCTAAGCAGGGATGTGAAAGATCTCTACAATAATTACAAAACACTACTCAAAGAAATCATAGGTAATACAGACAAATGGAAAAACATTCATGCTCATGGACAGGAAGAATCAGTATCATTAAAGTGACCATACTGCCCAAAGCAATTTACAGATTCAATGCTATTCCTATCAAGCTACCAAAGTTAACCTTCATAGAATCAAAAAAAAAAAAAAAAAAAAAAAAACTATTTAAAACTTAATATGGAACAAAAAAGAACCCAAATAGTCAAGGCAATCCTAAGCAAAAAAAAAAAAAAAAAAAAAAAAAAAGAATAAGGCTAGAGGCATCATGTTACCCAATTTTAAACTATACTATAAGGCTACAGTAGCCAAAACAACATGGTACTGGTTAAAAAAAAAAAAAAAAAAACATAAATCAGTGGAACAGAATAACAGAATAAAGAGCCTAGAAATCATGCTGCACACCTACAACCATCTGATCTTCAACAAAGTTGACAAAAACAAGCAATGGGGAAAGGACTTTCTATTCAGTAAATTGTGCTGGAATAATTTGCTAGCCATATGCAGAATATTAAAGCTGTACCCCTTCCTTACACCATGTACAAAAATCAACTCCAGATGGACTAAAGACTTATCTGTAAGACCTAAAACTATAAATACTGTGAACAAGAACCTAGGCAATACTATTTAGAACATTGCCCCTTGCAAAGATTTTATGATGAAGATACCAAAAGCAATTGCAGCAAAAGCAAACATTTACAAATGAGACTTAATTCAACTAAAGAGCTTCTGTGCAGAAGCATAAAGTATCAACAGAATAAGCAGGCAACCTACAGAATGGGAGAAAATATTCGTAAACAATGCATCTGATACAAGTCTAATATCTAGAATTTATAAGAAGTTTAAACAAAGTAACAAGCAAAATCAAACAACCCCATTAAAAATTTGGCAAAGAACATAGATACTTTGCAAAAGAAGACATATATTGATCTATAAGCATATGAACAAATGCTCAATATCACCAATCATCAGAGAAATGCCAATCAAAACTACAATGAGATGCCATCTCACACTAGTCAGAATGACTATTATTAAAAAGTCAACAAATAACAGATGCTGGTGATGTTGCAGAGCAAAATGAATGCCTGTACACTGCTGGTGGGAATGAAAATTTGTTCAGCCATTGTGGAAAGCAGCTTGGCAAAGTCTCAGAGAACTTAGAACAGGACTAACATTCAACCCAGCAATCACATTACTAGGTATATACCCAAAGGAATATAAATCATTCTGTCATAAAGACAAATGAATGTGTGTAATCATTACAGCAATATTCACAACTACCAGGTCATGGAATCAAGCTAAATGCCCATCAGTGGTGGACTGGATAAAGAAAATAGGGTACACATACATCATAGAATACTATGCAGCCATAAGAATGAATGAGTTCATGTTCTTTGCAGAAACATGGATGGATATGAAGGCCTTTATCCCAAGCAAACTGATGCAAGAATAGAAACAAAATACTGTGTTTTCTCACTTATAAGTGAGAGCTAGATGCTGAGTATGCAAAGAGGGGAAAAACAGACACTGGAGCCTCCTTGAGTGTGGAGGCTGGGAGGAGGGTGAGGATCAAAACACTACCTATCAGGTACTGTGCTTATTACCTGGGTGACAAAATAATTTGTACACCAAACCCCCATGACATTCAATTTATCTATATAACCAACCTGCATATGTACCTCTGAACCTAAAATTAAAGTTAAAAAAGAAATTAAAAAGTTAGTATGTTTTTGTGTGCTTATTATCTATTTGTATTTTATTTATTTATTTTTTTTTTTGGTGTGGTCTTTTGTCCAGTTTTTATTAGGTGCATGTTTTCTGATTGTTGAGTGTTATGAGTTTTCCATGTATCCAAGAAACAAGTCTTTTATCTGAATCATATTCTGCAGATATGTTCTCCCAGTTTGTGCCTTGAATTTAATTATCTCAATGGTGTCTACACCAACTACAATTTTTTAATGTTAATATAGTCTAATTTATCAGCTTTTTCTTTCATAGGTCATGATCTTAGTATTGTATCCACTAATTCATTATCAAACATACATTCACGTAAGTCTTTTCTTTTAGAATTGTAAAGCATTTAGTTTCCATATTTAAAATTACGATCCATTTGGAGAAAACTTCTTTGTGAAAGATGAAATGTCTGGGTTTATATTTTCTTTATTTGAAGATGGACTTCCAAATATATGCACCATTTGTTAAAAAAAACAACAACAAAAAACAAATAAACAAAAACCTAAGCTTTCTACACTAGACTGATTCTTTAATAAAAATTAAATTGACTCTATTTGTATGGCTCAATTTCTACGCTATCTGTTCTACCAACCTATATGTCTGTTATTTTACCAATATCATGCTATTTTGATTACTATAGCCATAGCATACATATTGAAATCAGGCAATTTATATCATTCTATCATCCTACTTTGTTATTCTTCTTCAGTATTGTATTGGCTATTTTCTCTTCACAGGAAATTTAGAATCAATTTATCAAATAATTGATGACAATATTATGTCTTAAAATCAGTGAACATATACTAACTGCCTACTTATTTAGACTTTTGATTTTTTTATCAGAGTTCTTAGTTTTCACATATAGATTCTATGCATGTTTTTAGACATAAGTTTTTTTATATTTTCCAATTTACTATTGCATAGTAATGCTTTATCATTTGATGAGGCTGTGCTCATTTTTTAGTTCCAGGAGATTTTGGATATTTTTTGTAATTTTTTAAACTTACAAACTTATGTAATCCGTGAAAAGGACAGTTTTAACTCTTCTTTTGCAATCTTTCTATGTTTTCTTTCCTTTAATTTTGTCTTATTATACTAGCTAGTATATTTAGTATAATTTTGAATAGGAGTAGGGAAAGAACACACTTTCCATGTTCTCAAATATTAGGGGAAAATTGTCAAATTTCTCACCATTACTTATAAGTTTTGTAGATATTCTTTACTTAGTTGAAGAAGTTCCCCTCTTTTCCCAGTTTGATCATTGTTTTGATTATTAATGCATGTTAGAATTGTCAAATACTACTTTTTATGCATCAGTGGTAATGAGTATACAATTTTTGCCTCTTAATATG
This sequence comes from Rhinopithecus roxellana, assembly GCF_007565055.1. Lineage (NCBI taxonomy): Eukaryota > Metazoa > Chordata > Mammalia > Primates > Cercopithecidae > Rhinopithecus > Rhinopithecus roxellana. The sequence continues at coordinate 39,478,207 of NC_044554.1, forward strand.
CTATACCATTGCATAGGTTGATTCTTGAATGTTGAACGATCCTTGCATTCCAGTACTACATCTCATTTGGGTTTAGTATATAATTATTTTAGACATCATTGGATGCAATTTAGTAATAAATTCCATCCAATTTATTAATAAATTTATTGAAATTTTTTGCATCTTTGTTCATCTTCATTCCAGGGAATTCATCCATTTCATTTAGCTTATCAGTATTCGTCTCTACATTTCCATTCCTGTCATGTCTTTATCATGTTCTGTTTTTAGAAAAATGCTAGTTTCATAAAATAAGTTTGGAAGTGTTTCTTCTGATATAATTTCTGGAAAAGATTGTGCAGAATTGGTACAATTTATTTCTTTAATGTTTGGTAGAATTCACCAATTCAGGCCTTGCATTATCTGTTTTGGAGTGTTATTAATTATATATGCTATTTATTTAGTTGACATATATCTATTCAAATAAGCTATTTTTCCATGTATGGACTTTGCTAGGTTTTGTGTTACAAGGAAATGGTCCAGAGTTTGTTCTGTGAAAGGGCCATAAACCCAAAGCAACCCCCAAATGCCAGAGGAGCCAAGAAACAAAAGAAGGCAGGCAAATCCACTTTGTTGGTATTGGTTGATTTATTAAGGAAACTTACAGACAGAAGCATGGTTTTGGGCAGCCATCTGGTAGGTAGATCTTTGCACTGTTACTTCCCAGAAGACTCATATACCATAGGAAAAAAGTATGTGCCCTAGAGATACAATTAAAGGTGACCCTCCAGAACAGGCAAGAGTGTTATGAGCTTCATAGCCTGTAATTTGTGTGATAACACCAAGGTTGCTTTGTTCTCACACCAGGGACAGTAAATAATGTAGGAATCAGGAGGCATTTATGGAATTAAGTAGAGGTCAACATGGCAGATTAACATCCAAGACAGGGTCACTTTTGTCTCCACAGAGTTCGCAATATATATTTTTATTATGTTCTTAATACCAGTGGGCTCAGTAATGATGACACTCTTTCCTTACTGGTATTATTAACAGTAATATGTGCTTTCTCTTTGTGTTCCATGGTTAGCCTGGCACAATTACTAATTTTATCAATCTTTTCAAAGAAGCAGCTTTTGGTTTCATTGACTTTCTTGATGTCTTTTCTATTTTATTGATTTCTGCTCTCCTTTTTATTATTTGATTTCTTCTGCTTGCTTTAGGTTTAAATTGCTCTTCTTTATCTAGTTTCCTCAATTGAAAAATTAGCATATAGATTTTATATCTTTGCTTTTCTAATATATGCACTCGGTGCTATACATTTCCCTCTAAGCACTGCTTTTAATACATCCCACAATTATATCTTCTGAAACTGCCCTGCAGTTCTTGGAAGTTTTTTTTCTTTCTGTTTGATTTTAATTTTATTTTCCTTTTACATTTCTATTGGAGTAGATTCTGTGGACCTATTATCAAGCTCACTCATTATTTTATTCAACCCTTTCTAGCCCACTTATGAGCCATTAAAGCATTTCTTTCTGCTCTTAGAATTTTCCTCCGTTACGGACTAAGTGCATGTTCCTTCAAAATTCATAATTTACAACCCTAACTCTTAATATGATAATATTCAGAAACAGGGCTTGTAGGAGATACAGAGTTGGATGAATTCATAAGGGTGAGTCCCTATGCAGGGATTATTATCCTTATAAGAAGAGACACAAGACAGCTTATTCGTTCTCTCTCTCTCTCTGTCTCTCTCTCTCTCTCTCTCCACCATATGATGACACAGTACAGAGGACATTTGCAAGATGCAAATAACCCTCGCTAGCAACTTAATCAGCTGCATATTTATCTTAAACTTCCAAGCCACTGGAAGTGTAAGAAATTAAATTCTATTGTGTAAATCACACAGTCTATGATGTTTTATTATGGCAGCCCAAATAGACTAACACAGGTTTTTGTACTGGGAGCGAGTGCTGATGCGTTATAACAAATGCCTAAAAATGTGCAAGTGTTTATGAGAATGCATAATGACTGGAAGCTGAAAGAGTTCTTAGGTACTAAGAATACTGAAAATATGAATATTAAGGTTGATTCTGCTGAGGTCTCAGATGGAAATAAATAAAATCTTATTGGGAACTTGAGGAAAGGTGATCCTTGTTATAACATGGCAAAAAAAAAAAAAAAAATGGACTGAACTGTGTTCTAATGTTTTGTGGAAGGTAGAATTTGCAAGTGATGAAATTAGATATTTAGCTAAGAAAATTTATAAGTAAAATGTTGAAGGAGTCGCTTGGTTCCTCCTGTATGGTTATCATAAAGTGTGAGGGTAGTAAGATGGATTGAAGAAAAAATTGCTAAGCAAAAAAAGAACAGACCTTGAAGATTTCAAAAATTCTCTACTCATCAATATCATAAGCAAAAAAAAAAAAAAAAAAAAAAAAAAAAAAAAAACAGAAAGAAAAAAGAAAAAAAGAGGGAGAAAGCCTATCCTGAAGATCACCAAAGGAAGTGGCTGCAATATTACTTGATAAATAATTTATGAGATTATACGAGCAGAAACACTGCCAGTCTGAATTGAAGGAGATGGAGACAGAATGAAACAAATGAAGGCTGTTGGACTTCTTGGATTTTACAAGATGTGATGGTAGAGCCATTTGGCTGCAAATTGTGCACTGTTCTTCAAGAGAAAAAAAAAATGACCTCAAATGTGAGTCAGAGATTACCAGGGCCACTACCTTGCTTTTAACAGGAGGCTTGGTTGTGGGACAACGCTTCGTGGGTTTTGGAGCTGAGCCACCCAGCATTCTGGGGCCAGGCCTTCACTTCATAGAGCCTTGGGGTTTTCACCCCTGCCTAACAAAGCCATGGAGGCAGGACCATGGTCCCACAGGGTACAGAAGTCGACACCGCTTCTCAGCTGGACTGCAAGACAGAACATCAAGCCAAAAGAATTATTCTCATGATTTAAGATCTAATGTAATTTGCTTTGCTAGGTTTTGGACTTGCTTGAGTCCTGTCAACCCTTCCTTCCTTCTTATTTCTCCCTTTTGAAATGAGAATGTCTACCCAATGCATATCTCATCATTATATTTTGAAAGCACAAAATTCAACTGGTTTCACTGGCTCACATCTGGAGACAAAATTTATGTCAGGATAAATTCTACCAGGAGCCTCACCCATATCCGATTTAGATAATATTTAAATGAGAATTTGAACTTTAGACTTTAAAGGTGACATTGGAATGAGTTAAGAATTTGGGGGCTGTTGAGATGCAATATACGTATTTTGTACGCAAGAAGGACATGAATTTTGGGTGGCCGGGGGCAGAATGTTAGGGATTAACAATTCGTGTCTCCCAAAATGTCATAAGTTGAAGCCCTAACCCCCAGTGTGATGTATTTGGAAACTGAGTCTTTGGGAGCTAAATAGGGTTAGACGAGCTCATGAGGATGGGGTGCTCATGCTGGGATTAATAACCCAATGAGAAGACAGGCCAGAGTGTGCTCTCCCGCAGTTGCATTTGCAAGCCAGAAGAAAGCTCTCGCTAGTAACCAAATGGGCCATCTTCTTTGTTTTGGACTTCTTTGCTTTGTCCATATCTCTTTAAAAAAATGAATTTCTGTGGTTTAAGGCACCCAGTACATGACATTTTTTTAGAGCAGCCCAAGCTGAAAAACACATCCTCTCTTTGCTTACATTTTCTGCTTATGCCATTAGCACTGCTAACATATTAATCACAGATAAATTCCCTCTGATATTTACAATGTTGGTGTCATACATATGTCTGCTTTTGATTTTTGTTTTCTCTCTTCAGACTGTGTTTTCACTTGCCATTGGATATCCTTTTAGGTTTTTGTTGTCAGCTAGACACGTTATGTAGGGTAAGAGAGGTAAAGTGATTTTAGAGTTTGGATTTATGTAATTCTTCCTAGGAACTGGTCTTTACTCTTGCTCTTGTAGGTGCCTAAAGCATCAAGTTTTACTACTGTTTTATTTGCTTGTTTTTCTTCTTGACTTTGGGCTACTCTAAGTACTTCCCAGAGAGAGACTGCTTACGTCGCTTTTTTAGTTTTCATTTACTGTTACTATACTGAAGACCTGCTGGTGTGATAGTAAGGTGTGATGGAGGGGAAGCATTCTATAATATTATTATAAACCTCAGTCTTTTAGTTGTCCTGTGTTTATGTGCTGTGGCCTTCATAAAAGTTTTTCCAGTGGTATAGCCCACACACACATAGACTTACCCACACACAGACACATGCACACATACACATGCATGCATGTGCACACACACCACTCTTTCTTGAAATGTGAAGGCGAAAATGAAAGAATTCCTTTATGAGGAAAGACTCTGGCAAATAATCTTTCCGGGAAGAGGCTTTTGTATTGCAGAATGCTCTGAGAAAATTTTATAATGATGAAATTTTCATCACTTTTCTTCCCCTGCTTGAGCCAGAAGAATAACTTTCTCAGCTCTTGTTCATGAGAACATGATGGGGTCTTGGACATAAAACCTACGAATAAGTGATGCTCCTTTTAAGACAACAATCCCAGAAGCCTTTCTCTGTTATGTTAGTGCACACTCAGCCTCCTCCAGCAGTTTGCCAAAATTCCCATTTGAATGCCTCCTCCTGCTAAGGTCCCAATCTCTTACAAGTCACAAAAGCAGCTCAGGATGCCACCCTTTGGAATTGCCTGCCTCTCCAGAGTTTAGAGTGACTGTTGGCTCTGCCAACTCGGGTGTCCGATGGATCCAAGAAAAGCTGCTGGTTCTCATCTGTTCAGCATTTACTTATTATAGAAACAGGAGTGCTGAATTCTACACTATTTCTTGTCAGAGCGAAATTCAATTCCCTGTATTACTTTTTAAAAATATTTCCATTTTCTACATATTTTTGGCTCAACTCATCATCTTCAGATTTCATACGGAAATTGAACCTTCATTTGATTGAACGTTAGTGTATCACTTGTTGATACTACTTCATAAACTCATCTGTGTATTGACTTCAAGCATAAACAAAATGTTTCCAATCAAATAGAGATACATACTTAAGTCTTGCATTGTATACCTTATACCCCTCTTTGAAATAGTAATCAGAAGTCATTCACTAATATAAGGAGATGATACACACAAATAACTCTAGCAAAATTAAAACAACAAAACATATTTACAATCTAATAATCTTGTAGCAGTTTTTAATGTTATCTTTTGCTGCTAGTTTATCATTTGACGGCTTCTGTACAATTGGAGAAACTGCCTCTCATGCACACTTGAGTGTGTCGTCCCTGTACGCGTCTCTTTTTCCAGGTGTTGCTCTAGTGCTCTTGGTGCTGCTGCTAGCAACCCCCTGCTAGGTTGCCATGCAATTATAACTAGAACAAGAGGAAAATGAGAGGTGGGGTGGTGAATAATTTTTTTCTCCCATTTTTTTCATCCTCATACAAGATCTGAAGATGCCTGTAATGAGGCTTCTCTGCAAATGTTCTGTAGAACAAAAATCAGTTGTACTTAGTTTTGGCCCGCTTGATGATACATTCTAAGACAGCTGTCTCTCCTTTCTGGCTTCACTCTGTCTCTCTCTGCTGTTTCTTGGGTATATTGTTCTCAATATTAGCATCAGTCTATGATTTCTTGGGAGGCTAGGCTAAGCTGAGTGAAGCCCCAGGTGATGTCTTTGCAAAAATAGAAGTAACTGTTCCTGGGTTCTAGTGTCTACCTATTCCTTCCTAAGGCCAAATTTCTGAACTTAAACCAAAGTGAAGTTACCATGTAAAATATCAAAGCCAGATGTTGATTAAGGCATGAGATGTATCATTTCCTCAGCTTTAAAATTTAAGAAAAATTCAGGTGCCTTCAATTCTCTTAGTTGTTGAATGTAACTCATCACTTCACTAAAAAAAAATAAAAATAAAAAAATAAATAAACACACACACACACACACACACATGCATAATGATTGAGAAGAAATGAAAGTCACCTCATCTCAACTAGTCTTCATAAAACAGTTTCTCCCATGTGAAAGTCTGTTTTGCCAAACAGAGGCCTTTAGTTCTCTTTAGATATGACCTCAGTAAGCCAAGGAGAAATGCATTCTTAACTGGTCATCTGATTTTTAAAAAATAGAAACCTGCCAGCCTTCTCTCCCAATTGAACACAGATTATTTTATTCACACTAAAATGTGCAGTAGTTTCATTCTTGATAAATTTGCCATGTGAGTGCTGAGGTCACAATTATCCACATGGAGCAGGAAAATCTGGCGTGACTATTCCTTTATAGCTATACGTTCTATCACTCTGTGAAGAATTTGTACAATCAAAATGGACATTCATCACTCAAACTTTAATTCTGTCCACACAAATCAGTAAGAGAGAAGCTGTAGTAAATCTATACGATCTCCTAAATTATCTTCATATAGACAAAGGACTTGTGTCTAAGCAAAATGAGTCAAAATACTTGAGTTAATATTTTAACATAATGCATTTTCCCCTACTTTATAATTTTAATTGTATTTATAATATTTTAAAGGCCTAAGTCTACTTTAATGACTTAAACCCAGTTTTGAACGACTTTAAATGGTCCTTCTTGCTATTAGGTAGAAAATTTTATGGCTTCTTTCAGCACTATGTATAAAAGTTTTATTTTTGTCCTATGTAAGTGGACTCAACAGACAATTAGTTCTGCAATCTCATTAACTGCAGAAAGAATGGTACAATGGCACAGTGTCAAATATATTTAAATTGTAATACTTATTTTGGCAGATTCCAACAAGTGCATAAAACATATAAAATCTATAAGTTATATGTAGGTGAATGTGTCAAATAATTTATCTTGTAGTTCACCAAGAAGTGAAATTACTTAGCAACATTGTCCATAGGCTTAATTCAGTTTGCATGTATGTGGGTTTGACTGTAATGTGTAATTTCAATCAGAAGTCACCAATTGTAAAATTAAAAATTCAATAATGCAAAAATTTAGTTCTTCAATTATCATTTGTAGATTGCTAAAGACAATCTAAAATGAAATCATATTTCTTTTCACAGGCCCTTGTTTCATTCCTTGTAGAGGTAAAGTGGCTATTTAAGGATGTGTCTATTTATCTTAATTTTCTTAGGAAGTTTGAAATTTCCATTGTTGATTGGTTGACAATCCATGTTAATCTATCTGAAGTAGCTCTTTAGAGGAAATGTAATCTTAAACCATCTGCTTATTAATCCTTATTAATAATAATTTCAGAGAAATAATATTTGTAGACAATGCTCTGACATAATGTATGGTAAAATATTTTCTCAAGTATTCTAAATTTTAGGCTTAGGTTACATCTACAACATTAAAGAATGGTTCCTTTGAACAATAATTTAGTCCTTCATAGATTGTATGCTATTGAAATTTAATTTGGCGTTATTCCTTTAACCTATCTTAAGGGACATTACAATAAATAGCTCTATAATCTCTTCATTACATAAATTTTAGCAATCATGTCAAGAAACTTGTCCAATACATTGTTACTCTTCGCAATGTAGTCTGCACATAAGTTTAGATCTATGAAGTTTTGTTACTAGTCCGTGACTAGACAAGGAAAGAAATTCAAGTAAAGCATTTACCAGTGTTTGTGGAATAAAGTAATTTTATGTCTGTTGATTATAATAATAAAAATAAGACTTTATGTATCTTTAACATTTTTACTTTCATCGTCATTGTGTCCTGCAAAAACAATCAGCTACAATGTTTTGGAACTAAAAAGTAACAACAGAAAGGTCATTCACTCTAGCTAGTTTGAGAAGCACTGCACCACCTCTTGTGGTAGATGGCCTTAGCAGAATCCATAGACACTTCTCAGACTTCCCTTGAGGGAAAACTTCCCCAAAATAAAATTTCAACATTATCATCTATTTGTTCATTTCTCCTTTCACCTTTGTTGTTTGTGTTAACTTTATGATACTAGACTCTGAAGACCATGTAACTTTTTTACCCTTTTTTTTTTTCTTTTTTCATTGAGACGGAGTTTTGCTTTTGTTGCCCAGGCTGGAGTGCAATGGTGTGATCTTGGCTCACTGCAACCTCCACCTCCAAGACTCAAACGATTATCCTGCCTGGAATTACAGGTATATGCCACCAAGCCCGGCTAATTTTGTATTTTTTGTAGAGATGGGGTTTCTTGACTAGGGTTGCAATTATGCTTATCTTGTGGGATGCCATAAATACCAAATGAGACTATGACCAGAATTGGTTTTGCTATTAATGCCCTAGTCCAGAAGATATATTTAACTTTTCACACTTATTATTACACTTTTGCACTATTAACTTCTGGTGGGCAGAGGCAGTATCAAAATCCTCATTTTATCACTAACATAATCAGAACATTGATGCTCTTAGAAGAGATAATGATTCTTGGCAAGCTCTTTGTGGCTTACCATTGCTTGGTGAAAGGAAAGCTGCAGAGTGAAATGGTGAGAATCAGCAGATGAATGGACAGCCAGTGGCTGGGGAATGCAAGAGGTAGCTCTCCTGATCTGCCCATAGTCACATAAATGCTTATGAGGATATAATTAAAGTCCAGGCACCTGCATTCACAGGGGGAAAGAATCAGAGAAACACCCCTGTGCCTTCACAGGTTAATGTTTCTTCCTCTTATGTTTACAGTGCCACGTGCATACTTTATCTAGTTCAGGTTTCAACGTTCAGCTCCAAAGAGAACAAGAGAGAAAAGTACTAATTTTACAACACTGAAATTATTCCAGCTAAAACAAAATGTTCTTGTAACAGACGCAATTTGCATAGGCTTTTTTCCTTTTTCCTTTTTTCCTTGAATTCATTTGTATTCCAATTAGTATTTTTCCACTGAATTCTGTTGGATGAACCCCAAGTAAGTAGATTGTCTCATGACCCTTATGTTCTTTTTGGTCTTCTAATAAATCTGGATAAATCATTGTATATTCATATCTAGTATGATGGTTAATATAAAAGAACTGTGATAAGCAAGATGGGTTGTCAGGAAATTTTTCAACTATTCTGAGTCTACCATATCTTTGCTTTGAGACTTTTATTTCTTCAGATGTAGAGACACATTGAAAAGGGGGATCAGGTCATCAGAAAAGTTTGGACATACATATAAAGGAAACTTCTCTGATATTATATTAAGTTGTCTCTGAAACTAAATTTAATATTTGATAAGTGCAAATTGCATTATAATATAAAGTTCCAAAATTGAGATCTGTAGGCTGGGCTAAGAATGTGAGGGAAATATATATGTAAACCTATTTTAACATTTCTGGGTATGCTTAATAGCAATTAGAGCAACTGACTTATTTGTTTCCGTTAAGACTCGCTTCAGGACTTCTTGAATGCTTTCCTTTCTATTTTAAGTAATTTTTAATTCAAAAATATATTATCGTTTCCAAAAAGTTGATGATTGATTCATTTCAGCCCAATACTTTCTTTTTCATGACCTTTTGTTTATTTGCATTATTCTACTTTGTTTATTTACTGTCATAAGATACACCTTTACTGTTGTGGCGGATGTACCCTTAGGTGACTCCCAATGATCCATGTGTCATGCCCTCCCATTGAATGATGGTAGTACTGCCACTTATTTCTGACCAACAGAATATTCTAGCCAATAGAATATTCTTTGTTTTATATTATACTTTAAGTTCTAGGCTACATGTGCATAACATGCAGGTTTGTTACATATGTATACTTGTGCCATGTTGGTGTGCTGCAGCCATCAACTCGTCAGCACCCCTCAATTCATCATTTATATCAGGTATAACTCCCAATGCAATCCCTCCCCCCTCCCCCCCCATGATAGGCCCCGGTGTGTGATGTTCCCCTTCCCGAGTCCAAGTGATCACATTGTTCAGTTCCCACCTATGAGTGAGAACATGCAGTGTTTGGTTTTCTGTTCTTGTGATAGTTTGCTAAGAATGATGGTTTCCAGCTGCATCCATGTCCCTACAAAGGACGCAAACTCATCCTTTTTTGTGGCTGCATAATATTCCTTGGTGTATATGTGCCACATTTTCTTAATCCAGTCTGTCACAGATGGACATTTGGGTTGATTCCAAGTCTTTGCTATTGTGAATAGTGCCGCAATAAACATACGTGTGCATGTGTCTTTGTAGTAGAATAATTTATAATCCTTTGGGTATATACCCAGTAGTGGGATGGCTGGGTCATATGGTACATCTAGTTCTAGATCCTTGAGGAATCGCTATACTGTTTTCCATAATGGTTGAACTAGTTTACAATCCCACCAACAGTGTAAAAGTGTTCCTATTTCTCCACATCCTCTCCAGCACCTGTTGTTTCCTGACTTTTTAATGATTGCCATTCTAACTGGTGTGAGATGGTATCTCATTGTGGTTTTGATTTGCATTTCTCTGATAGCCAGTGATGATGAGCATTTTTTCATGTGTCTGTTGGCTGTATGAATGTCTTCTTTTGAGAAATGTCTGTTCATATCCTTTGCCCACTTTTTGATGGGGTTGTTTCTTTTTTTCTTGTAAATTTGTTTGAGTTCTTTGTAGATTCTGGATATTAGCCCTTTGTCAGATGAGTAGATTGCAACAATTTTCTCCCATTCTGTAGGTTGCCTGTTCACTCTGATGGTAGTTTCTTTTGCTGTGCAGAAGCTCTTTAGTTTAATCATAGCCCATTTGTCAATTTTGGCTTTTGCTGCCATTGCTTTTGGTGTTTTAGACATGAAGTCCTTGCCCATGCCTATGTCCTGAATGGTACTACCTAGGTTTTCCTCTAGGGTTTTTATGGTATTAGGTCTAACATTTAAGTATCTAATCCATCTTGAATTAATTTTCTTATAAGGAGTAAGGAAAGGATCCAGTTTCAGCTTTCTACTTATGGCTAGCCAATTTTCCCAGCACCATTTATTAAATAGGGAATCCTTTCCCCATTTCTTGTTTCTCTCAGGTTTGTCAAAGATCAGAAGGCTGTAGATGTGTGGTATTATTTCTGAGGACTCTGTTCTGTTCCATTGGTCTATATCTCTGTTTTGGTACCAGTACCATGCTGTTTTGGTTACTGTGGCCTTGTAGTATAGTTTGAAGTCAGGTAGCCTGATGCCTCCAGCTTTGTTCTTTTGACTTAGAATTGTCTTGGCAATGCGGGCTCTTTTTTGGTTCCATATGAACTTTAAAACGGTTTTTTCCAGTTCTGTGAAGAAACTCATTGGTAACTTGATGGGGATGGCATTGAATCTATAAATAACCTTGGGCAGTATGGCCATTTTCAGGATATTGATTCTTCCTATCCATGAGCATGGTATGTTCTTCCATTTGTTTGTGTCCTCTTTTATTTCACTGAGCAGTGGTTTGTAGTTCTCCTTGAAGAGGTCCTTTACATCCCTTGTAAGTTGGATTCCTAGGTATTTGATTCTCTTTGAAGCAATTGTGAATGGAAGTTCATTCATGATTTGGCTCTCTGTTTGTCTGTTACTGGTGTATAAGAATGCTTGCGATTTTTGCACATTGCTTTTGTATCCTGAGACTTTGCTGAAGTTGCTTATCAGCTTAAGGAGATTTTGGGCTGAGACAATGGGGTTTTCTAAATATACAATCATGTCATCTGCAAACAGGGACAATTTGACTTCTTCTTTTCCTAACTGAATACCCTTGATTTCTTTCTCTTGCCTGATTGCCCTAGCCAGAACATTGAAGACTATGTTGAATAGGAGTGGTGAGAGAGGGCATCCCTGTCTTGTGCCAGTTTTCAAAGGGAATTTTTCCAGTTTTTGCCCATTCAGTATGATATTGGCTGTGGGTTTGTCATAAATCGCTCTTATTATTTTGAGGTACGTTCCATCAATACCGAATTTATTGAGTGTTTATAGCATGAAGGGCTGTTGAATTTTGTCAAAAGTCTTTTCTGCATCTATTGAGATAATCATGTGGGTTTTGTCTTTGGTTCTGTTTATATGCTGGATTACGTTTATTGATTTGCGAATGTTGAACCAGGCTTGCATCCCAGGGATGAAGCCCACTTGATCATGGTGGATAAGCTTTTTGATGTGCTGCTGAATTCGGTTTGCCAGTATTTTATTGAGGATTTTTGCATCGATGTTCATCAGGGATATTGGTCTAAAATTCTCTTTTTTTGTTGTGTCTCTGCCAGGCTTTGGTATCGGGATGATGTTGGCCTCATAAAATGAGTTAGGGAGGATTCCCTCTTTTTCAATTGATTGGAATAGTTTCAGAAGGAATGGTACCAGCTCCTCGTTGTATCTCTGGTAGAATTCAGCTGTGAATCCATCTGGTCCTGGACTTTTTTTGGTTGGTAGCCTATTAATTATTGCCTCAATTCAGAGCCTGCTATTGGTCTATTCAGGGATTCAACTTCTTCCTGGTGTAGTCTTGGAAGACTGTAAGTGTCCAGGAAATTATCCATTTCTTCTAGATTTTCTAGCTGATTTGCATAAAGTTGTTTATAGTATTCTCTGATGGTAGTTTGTATTTCTGTGGGGTCAGTGGTGATATCCCCTTTATCATTTTTTATTGCGTCTATTTGATTCTTCTCTCTTTTCTTTTTTATTAGTCTTGCTAGCGGTCTGTCAATTTTGTTGATTTTTTCAAAAAACCAACTCCTGGATTCATTGATTTTTTGGAGGGTTTTTTGTATCTCTATCTCCTTCAGTTCTGCTCTGATCTGAGTTATTTCTTGCCTTCTGCTAGCTTTTGAATGTGTTTGCTCTTGCTTCTCCAGTTCTTTTAATTGTGATGTTAGAGTGTCCATTTTAGATCTTTCCAGCTTTCTCTTGTGGGCATTTAGTGCTATAAATTTCCCTCTACACACTGCTTTAAATGTGTCCCAGAGATTCTGGTATGTTGCAACTTTGTTCTCATTGGTTTCCAAGAACATCTTTATTTCTGCCTTTATTTCGTTATATACCCAGTAGTCATTCAGGAGTAGGTTAATCAGTTTCCATGTAGTTGAGCGGTTTTGATTGAGTTTCTTAGTCCTGAGTTCTAGTTTGATTGCACTGTGGTCTAAGAGACAGTTTGTTATAATTTCTGTTCTTGTACATTTGCTAAGGAGTGCTTTACTTCCAATTATGTGGTCAATTTTGGAATAAGTGTGATGTGGTGCTGAGAAGAATGTATATTCTGTTGATTTGGGGTGGAGAGTTCTATAGATGTCTATTAGGTCCGCTTGGTGCAGAGATGAGTTCAATTCCTGGATATCCTTGTTAACTTTCTGTCTCGTTGATCTGTCTAATGTTGACAGTGGAGTGTTGAAGTCTCCCATTATTATTGTATGGGAGTCTAAGTCTCTTTGTAAGTCTCTAAGGACTTGCTTTATGAATTTGGGTGCTCCTGTATTGGGTGCATATATATTTAAGATAGTTAGCTCTTCCTGTTGAATTGATCCCTTTGCCATTATGTAATGTCCTTCTTTGTCTCTTTTGATCTTTGATGGTTTAAAGTCTATTTTATCAGAGACCAGGATTGCAACTCCTGCTTTTTTTTGTTCTCCATTTGCTTGGTAGATCTTCCTCCATCCCTTTATTTTGAGCCTATATATGTCTCTGCATGTGAGGTGGGTCTCCTGAATACAGCAGACTGATGAGTCTTGACTCTTTATCCAGTTTGCCAGTCAGTGTCTTTTAATTGGAGCATTTAGTCCATTTACATTTAAGGTTAATATTGTTATGTGTGAACTTTATCCTGCCGTTATTACATTAACTGGTTTTTTTGCTCGTTAGTTGATGCAGTTTCTTCCTAGCCTCGTTGGTCTTTACATTTTGGCATGTTTTTGCAATGGCTGGTACCGGTTGTTCCTTTCCATGTTTAGGGCTTCCTTCAAGGTCTCTTGTAAGGCAGGCCTGATGGTGACAAAATCTCTAAGCATTTGTTTATCTGTAAAGGATTTTATTTCTCCTTCACTGATGAAATTAGTTTGGCTGGATATGAAATTCTGGGTTGAAAATTCTTTTCTTTAAGAATGTTGAATATTGGCCCCCACTCTCTTCTGGCTTGTAGAGTTTCTGCCGAGAGGTCTGCTTTTAGTCTGATGGGCTTCCCTTTGTGGGTAACCCGACCTTTCTCTCTGGCTGCCCTTAAGATTTTTTCCTTCATTTCAACTTTGGTGAATCTGGCAATTATGTGTCTTGGAGTTGCTCTTCTGGAGGAGTATCTTTGTGGTGTTCTCTGTATTTCCTGAATTTGAATGTTGGCCTGCCCTAGTAGGTTGGGGAAATTCTCCTGGATGATATCCTGAAGAGTGTTTTCCAACTTGGTTCCATTTTCACCCTCACTTTCAGGCACCCCAATCAGACGTAGATTTGGTCTTTTTACATAATCCCATACTTCTTGCAGGCTTTGTTCATTTCTTTTTCTTCTTTTTTCTTTTAGTTTCTCTTCTCTCTTCATTTCATTCATTTGATCCTCAATCGCTGATACTCTTTTTTCCAGTTGATCAAGTCGGTTACTGAAGCTTGTGCATTTGTCACGTATTTCTTGTGTCATGGTTTTCATCTCTGTCATTTCATTTATGACCTTCTCTGCATTAATTATTCCAGCTATCAATTCTTCCACTCTTTTTTCAAGATTTTTAGTTTCTTTGCGCTGGGTACGTAATTCCTCCTTTAGCTCTGAGAAGTTTGATGGACTGAAGCCTTCTTCTCTCATCTTGTCAAAGTCATTCTCTGACCAGCTTTGATCCATTGCTGGCGATGAGCTGCGCTCCTTTGCAGGGGGAGATGTGCTCTTATTTTTTGAATTTCCAGCTTTTCTGTCCTGCTTCTTCCCCATCTTTGTGGTTTTATCTGCCTCTGGTCTTTGGTGATGGTGATGTAGTTATGGGGTTTTGGTATAGGTGTTCTTCCTGTTTGATAGTTTTCCTTCTAATAGTCAAGACCCTCAGCTGTAGGTCTGTTGGAGATTGCTTGAGGTCCACTCCCGACCCTGTTTGCCTGGGTATCAGCAGCAGAGGTTGCAGAAGATAGAATATTGCTGAACAGCGAGTGTACCTGTCTGATTCTTACTTTGGGAGCTTCCTCTCAGTGGTGTACTCCACCCTGTGAGGTGTGGGATGTCAGACTGCCCCTAGTGGGGGATGTCTCCCAGTTAGGCTACTCAGGGGTCAGGGACCCACTTGAGCAGGCAGTCTGTACCTTCTCAGATCTCAACCTCCGTTTTGGGAGATCCACTGCTCTCTTCAAAGCTGTTAGACAGAGTCGTTCGGGTCTGCACAGGCCTCTGCTGCTTTCCCTGTTGTTTTTTTAGCTGCGCCCTGTCCCCAGAGGTGGAGTCTATGGAGACAGGCAGGTTTCCTTGAGCTGCTGTGAGCTCCACCCAGTTCGAGCTTCCCAGCGGCTTTGTTTACCTACTTAAGCCTCAGCAATGGCGGGCGCCCCTTCCCACAGTCTCGCTGCTGCCTTGCAGTTATATTGCAGACTGCTGTGTTAGCAATGAGGGAGGCTCTGTGGCCGTGGGACCCTCCCAACCAGGTGTGGGATATAATCTCCTGGTGTGCCCGTTTGCTTAAAGCACAGTATTGGGGTGGGAATTACCCGATTTTCCAGGTGTTGTGTGTCTCAGTTTGCCTGGCTAGGAAAAGGGATTCCCTTCCCCCTTGCGCTTCCCAGGTGAGGCAATGCCTCACCCTGCTTCAGCTCTCCCTGGTTGGGCTGCAGCAGCTCACCAGAACCGATTGTCCGGCACTCCCCAGTGAGATGACCCCAGTACCTCAGTTGAAAATGCAGAAATCACTGGTCTTCTGTGTCGCTCGTGCCGGGAGTTGGAGACTGGAGCTGTTTCTATTCGGCCATCTTGCCCATTGGGTCAGAACATTCTTATCAATAGAACATAGTAAAGGTGACAAAATAGCACACATAATGTAGCGTTTTTATGATTATTTTTATTATTTTATTATATTTTATGTTCTAGGGCACATGTGCACAACGTGCAGGTTTGTTAGGGACATGGATGCAGCTGGAAATCATCATTCTTAGCAAAATAACGTAGCAATTTTAGAAAATACAAATCTTGTCTCACCTAGAAAGAGAGACTTTGCTGCTGGCCTGGAGAAGCAATGAAGGTCTATAGTTAGGGCCCCCTGGCTGAATTGTGGGCAGCTTCTGGGACTGCGGAAGGTGCTCACAAGAAGTCAGGGCCAAAGGCATAGATTTGGAAGACAAGACTGGGTTCCAGAAAGAAACACAAACATGGTAACTCCCTTGAGTTAGCCTTGCAAGACCCTGACCACAGGACCCAGTCATGGACAGACTCCGCACCCAGTACCACTAAGACAAATGTCCATGTTTTAAGCCATTAAATGTGATCATTTGTTATGCTGCAATAGAAAAGTAATAAACGATGGTTTTAAAAGAAATCTTCACAACCGCTTTTTTAAGGCTATATATTTTCCTGAAATTTTGAAACATGGTAGTTTTCATATTCAGTGTTTGAATGCTGGGTATTGAATTGGTTTCTAATATTTTCTCTAATAAATACTATTATATTAATATTACAGATTATAGATTATACTCATAGAATAAAAACTCAGAAGTATGGTTTTTTAGTAATACTGCATTGATGTTATTAACAAATGTGTTGACACCTATTTTTAAATTGCTTTCCAACATGTTTTTCTAATTAAGAGCCAAGAAAGTATAAACATGATGTAGCATTTTGTGCATTATATATATATATATGTATACACACACACACATATACATATATATAGTTTTAATTATAGCTTTCAATTCAAGAATGTGAAACTGTCTATTAGTTATTTACGTTATCTTAGTAGACATTTTTAGTATTTTGGTTCAAATTTTTGTTGTTAGCATTTTGTTTTCCATACATAGTTTCTTTTGTGTGCTTATAGATTATGTTATTTATTAATGAGTTGTTTTACAAAATTTTTTAATAGTCTACTGAAAAGCAGAAAAAAAATACCTTAAGAATGAGTAACTATGTTTTAAAATCATTTAGGTTTAACATTGTTTCCAGAAAAAATGGAGAAGAGGAATGCATAATTTTCATCCTATTTTATTTTACAGCTACTTAATTCCTTACCCAGTGTATGTAATGCTTATTGTACACAATAAAATAAATGACAATTAAATGAATTTAATAGAGCATATGCAACTATTTTTAGATTAGACATAAGTATGAATTCAAATTTTCTATTCAACTTCGATGCAGATAAAAAAAATATGCACAGTGTGTAAATTTTTCCCTGACCTTGATCTTGACCCAGCAAATCTACTTGGAAATCATGGCAATCAATTATTCCTTTAATTCACTTGTCTATGGCTTTTTTAAAATTTTATTTTTTCATATGCTATTGGGGTACAGGTGGTATTTGGTTACATGACTAAGTTCTTTAGTGGTGATTTGTGAGATTTTTGGTGCATCCATCACCTAAGCAGTATGCACTGCACCATATTTGTAGTTTTGTATCCCTCATTTCCCTTCCACTCTTCCCCCCAAGTCCCCAAAGTCCATTGTATCATTCTTATGCCTTTGCGTCCTCATAGCTTAGCTCCCACATATCAGTGAGAACATATGATGTTTGGTTTTCCATTCCTGAGTTATATCACTTAGGGTAAGTCTCCAATCTCATCCAGGTCACCACAAATGCTATTAATTCATTCCTTTTTTATAGCCGCATAGTATTCCATTGTGTGTATAGATATCACACTTTCTTTATCCATTCATTGATTGATGGGCATCTGGGTTGCTTCCACGATTGTGCAGTTGTGAATTGTGCTGCTATAAACATGTCTGTGTGTGTGCAAGTATCTTTTTCGAATAATGACTTCTTTTCCTCTGGGTAGATATCCAGTAGTGGGATTCCTGGATCAAATGGTAGTTCTGTTTTTAGATCTTTAAGGAATCTCCACATTGTTTCCCATAGCTGCTGTACTAGTTTACATTCCCATCAGCAGTGTAAAAGGGTTCCCTGTTCACCACAAATGAAATAGAAACTAAGATGTTTATTTATCTGGGACCTAATTAAACTAAAGAGCTTTTGCATGGCAAAAGGAACAGTCAGCAGAGTAAGCAGACAACCCACAGAGTGGGAGACAATCTTCACAACCTATACATCTGTCAAAGGACTAATATCCAGAATCTACAACCAAGTCCAACAAAACAGTAAGAAAAAAACAATCCCATCAAAAAGTGGGCTAAAGGACTTGAATAGACAATTCTCAAAAGAAGATATACAAATGGCCAACAAACATGAAAAAAATGCTCAACATTAATAATCATCAGGGAAATGCAAATCAAAACCACAATGTGATATCACCTCACTCTTGCAAGAATGACCACAACCAAAAAACAGTAGACGTTGGCATCTTTGTTTTTTTCACCCCTGTTGGCTTGTGCCTCAAAGATGGTGAACTTTCTTTTTTACTTTATTACTTTATTTTGTGTGGGGGGGGGGGTTGGGGGGTGGGGAGGGGTGATGGAGTCTTGCTCTGTCACCCTGGCTGGAGCACCACCTCCCAAATTCAAGTGATTCTTCTGCCTTAGCCTCCTGAGGAGCTGGGATTACAGAAGTCCACCACTATGCCCAGCTAATTTTTGTATATTTAGTAGAGACAGGGTTTTGTCATGTTGTCTAGGCTGGTCTAGAACCCGTGAGCTCAGGTGATCCACCTGCCTCAGACTACCAAAGTACTGGGATTACAGGCATAAGCCACTGTGCCTGGCCTGAGTTTTCTTAATTCTTTCTGATCCAATAACAAAAACAATGTGTTGGTTCCTATTTTCAGCAACAATCTTCATAAAATTTTGAGAAATGATGCATAATAACTGTGATATCAGTAAGAGATTGCAATTTTTCCATTTTTTAAAATACTTCATTTTGTAGAGCAATTTTTTCTCATTTTTTAAAATTTCCAACTTTTAAGTTCATGGGTTCATGTGTGGGATGTGCAGGTTCGTTACATAGGTAAATGTGTGCAATGGTAGTTTGCTGCACAGGTCATGCTATCACCCAGGTATTAAGCCCAGCATCCCAGCCCCCATCCTCCCTGCCCCCATCCTCCCACAGGCCCCAGTGTGTGTTGATCCCTCCAATATGTCCATGTTTCTCATCATTCATCTCCCACTTATAAGTGAGAATGTGCAATATTTGCTTTTCTGTTGCTGCATTAGTTTGCCAAGGATAATGGCCTCCAGCTCCATTCACGTCGCTGCAAAGGACATAGTCTTATTCCTTTTTATGGCTGCCTAGTATTTCATGGTGTATATGTACCACATTTTCTTTATCCAGTCTATCATTGAGGAGCATTTAGGTTGATTCCATGTCTTTGCTATTGTGAATAGTGCTGCAATGAACATACATGTGCATGTGTCTTTATAATAGAACGATTTATACTCCTTTAGGTATATACCCAGTAATGGGATTGCTGGGTCAAATGGTATTTCTGTCTCTAGTCTTTAAGGAAACACCACACCGTCTTCCACAATGGTTGAACTAACTTACACTTCTACCAAAAGTGTAAAAGCATTTCTTTTTCTTGACAACCTTGCCAGTATCTGCTGTTTTTTGAACTTTTAATAATCGTCATTCTGACTGGTGGTATCTCACTGTGGTTTTGATTTGCAATATTCTAGTGATCAGTGATATTGGGCTTTATTTTATGTTTGTTGGCTGCATGTATGTCTTCATTTGAGAATTGTCTGTTCACATATTTTGCCCACTTTTAGTGAAATTTTAGGTTCACAGCAAAACTGGGCAGAAAGTACATGAATATCTCACATAACCCCTCTTGCTACACATGCATAGACTCCCTCATTATCATCTCCTTCCCAGGAGAGGTAAATTTTTCCAAATTTATGACTTGCATTGATGCATCATTATCACCCAAAGACCATAGGTTGCGTTAGGGTTCACTCTTGGTGATGAACATCCTACGGATTTCGACAAAGGTATAAGGTTGTGTACCCACCATCATAGTATTATACAGAGTATTTACACTGCCCTAAAAATCCAGTTCTCTTGCCTATCACTTTCTCACTTCCTTTAACCCCTGGCATCACTAATATTTTTACTGTTTCCATAGTTTCACCAATTTCAGAATGTCATAAATTTGGAGCATAGAGCACGTTGCCTTTTGGACTCTTCCACTGATGCACTTACTTCTCCTCCATGTCTTTTTATGGCTTTCTTAGCTCATTTCTTTTCAGCACTGAATAATATCCCATGGTCTGGATATTCCATAGTTTATTCATCCATTCACTGACTGAAGGACATCTTGGTTGCTTCCAAGTCTTTGAAATTATGTGTAAAACTTCTGTAAACCTCCATGTGCCTGTTTTTCTGTGGGGACATATATTTTCAGCTCCACTGGATGAATACCAAGGAGCACCTTTGGTAGATGGTGTGGTAAATCCAAGTTTAGCTTTACAAGAAATCTCCAAGCTGTCTTCCAAAAGACTGTACCATTTTGCATTCCCATCAGCATTGAGAACTGTTCCATGTCCTCAAGATTATTTGGTGCCAGTGTTCTGGATTTTGGTCATTCTAGGGGATGCACAGTGGTATCTCATTGTTGTTTTAATTTCACTTCTCTGATGAACATCTGATGTAGAGGATCTTTTTATGTGTTTATTTCCTACCTATCATCTTTGGTGAGGTGTCTTTTAAGGTCTTTGGCCCATTTTTCAACCAAGTTGTTAATTTTCTTATTGTTGAGTGTTGAGTTCTTTGTCTGTCTTGAAACTGAGAGGCAAAATAAAGAAAGCAGCTCCGGAAGTGGGAATCCAATAAGGGCTCAGAGAGACTCTAGTAGCAACATCAGTGCTCAGCTTCTGATACACATCTACATTCTTGTCTTGGGAGTCCATTGAATATTCCTGTTTCCTTCTAATTAAAGTTTATTCCAAGTTAAAAAAAAAAAAAAGGAGTTATTTGTATATTTTGGACAAGAGTCTTTTGTCATATGTTTATTCTGTAAATATTTTTCCTCAGTCTAGTCTTTTCATTCTAGTGACTGTATCTTTCACAGAGCAGAAACTTCCATTGTGTTTCTTTCTTTCATAGATTGGGCCATTGGTGTCATAACTAAAAAGCCATCATTGAACACAAGTCATCTAGAGTTTGTTCTACGCTATCATCTAGGAATTTTATAGCTTTGAATTTTACATTGAGTTCTGTGATCTATTTTAAATTAATTTTTGTGAAAGATGTAAGATGTAAGGTCTGTGTCTAGACTCCTTTTTTTTTTTTGCGTGTGAATGTCCAATTATTCCAGCACTATTTGTTGAAGAGACTATATTTTCTCAACTGAATGGCTTTGCTCTTTTGTAAAAGTTTGGTTAACTATATAAATATGTGGCTTTCTGTTTTGTTCCTTTGATCTATTTGTCTATTCTTTCACCAATGCCACAAGGTCTTGATTACTATAGGTTTATGGTAAGTCTTGAAGTCAGATAGTGTCAGTCCTTTAACTTCATTGTTCTCATTCAAAATTGTGTTGGCTATTCTGAGTCTTTTGCTTTTCCACATAAACTTAAGAATCAGCTTCTCAGTATTCACAAATGAACTTGCTAGAATGTTGACTGGGATTGCATTGAACCTACAGATCATGTTGGGGAGAATTAACATCTTGACAATATTGAATCTTCCTATTCATAAACATAGAGTAAGTCTCCCTTTATTTGGTTCTTCTTTGATCCAATATTTATTGTAAGAAAATCCACATTACTTAAAATATACCATCTTAAGTATTTTACGTGTAAAATTCAGTGGTATTAAGTACACTTGTATTGTTTTGCACCCATCACTTCTATACATCTCCAGAACTTTCATCATTCCAAACTGAAACTGTATACCCATTAAACAATGGCTACCTATTCCCTTCTCCCCCAGGCCCTGGTAACCTCCATTCCACTCTCTGTCTCTATGAATGTGGCTACTGTAAATAGGTTGCATAAGTGAAAACATACGATATAATCATATTTGTGTGTGTGTGTGTGTGTGTGTGGCTGGCTGTTTCACTTACTGTCATTGAAGATCACTTCTGTTGTAGCATATTTTAATATTTCCTTCCTTCTTAAGGCTGAATAATATTCCATTGTATGGATGCATCACATTTTTTTAAATCCAACCTTCTGTCTGTCTACAGGCACTTTGGGTAGTTTTCATCTTTTACCGATTATGAATAGCTGCTATAAACATTGAACAAATATCTTGTTGAGACACTGCTTTCAGTTCTTTATGGTATATATTCAAAAGTGGAATTGCAGGATCATATGGCAATTCTATCTTTAATTGTTTTGAGAAACTGCCAAATTATTTTCACAGTAGCTGCACTATTTTACATTCCTACCATCAGTAAACAAGGGTTCCAATTTTTCCACATTCTTGCTAACAATTTTTTCCCTGATTTTGTCCGTTTGGTTTTGTTGTCATCCTCCTAGTGGGTGCGAGATATTATATTTTTAAAAGTAATATTAGAATAATTAGTAAAATAAAAAGTAATTTTCACAAACCTTTGCCACTTATTCATCATAAAACACCTATACTTTTGGTACGTGTTTTTATATCCCCATTTTAAAATTGTGAAAATTCACTTCTCTTATCTAGAAACTTGTGGAACAAATACTGCAATCCAAGTCGTGTGACCCGAAATCAAGGATTCTCTCCACCATGCTATTATACTATGTCCCCTACCAGTACATTTCACAGAAGGACCTAGATAACCAATAATTTGGCTGAGTGGCAGTGTTTTAATTGTAATTTTGATGAATATCAAATGCTAATGTTTCATTAAAATAGAGAAATGCCTGCTTGAGTAGGCTTGAGTAGTATATACCACTTTTCATGTTTCTCTCCACATTTTGAGGGCAGCCAGTCCTTTTCAACCGCTTTGCAAAGAAATGTAGCAGGAAGCAAAAACACATCTTCAGTGCTCTGAGTAATAACTTGACACATTGCTTAAAAAGAATCCCAGCTGTGCTGTTTCATAACTCATATGTTTGAAAGCTTCTGCTGATTTTTCGACATGTGGGGAATGGTTTTGCCTTATTTGCCACTTCAGTTTGCATGATTTCAAACATTCTGCTCAAAGAAAATTTCAAGCACTCAGCTCTTTTCAGAAACAAGGTATGTCTCTCTGCATAGAAGTCACCACAAGCAAGTATTTCCTTGGACAAGTTCACCTTCATGATAGCATGTGCTCAGCTCTTGCTCACTCCTGGTGCTAGCCACTTACCATCAGTCAGCTCTGGGGCCTCTGAGGCATATTCTAGGAATGGTGGGTACCATGATCAGGAACACAATTTGCACTACACAAGACACCTCTCTGCCCGGCAAACTGCTTGACAGGCAGGGGCAGACCCTCACCACTCTGAGAGGGAATGAAGCTTTATGATTTCAGAAGGAATTTCTGTTTTCTGAGGAGCTACATTCTCTAGCTGCTTTTTAAGCCTCCATTCTCTGATGTGTGCAGATCACAGTACAGAGATGGCAGCACTTTATTAGGAAAAACAAACTCTTTTAGGTTTCATAGCTCTCCAGTTTAAGCAATCCAATGATATAGTAGCAAATTTAAAAATGCACAGTCCACAAAACGGTGTCTACCATATTATCTTACTTTTTCTCAATTGCTTTAAGCTCACCAAACGCATCGTTTCTCACCAGATTTAGCAGCAGAATTTACTTTGTGTTAGATTAAGTTTTCCAAAGAAATAATCGCATGGTATTTATTATTGTCTGATTATGTAATAGATAATCAATTAAAGATAAAATATATGGTTTGAATTAGAAAGTTAGTGTTGACAGAAGTAATGCATGACAGTAAATATTCAAATTCAGTCCCATTTATATACTTAGGTTATTCACTGATAAACATGACAGTTGGAAATGCTGCACTTAGCAAAAATTATTCCAAGGTTATTGAACAATTAAAAATATTATTTGAAGGTAAATGCAGTTTGAAAAAAAGGACTGTGAAATCAAGAAGACTGTCTTAATCTATTTTATTTCCCATGTACACCTCCCATTGTGTCCTTTTTGTTTTGCAATGAGATGAAGTTGAACTGTGGCAGTCCCCCTGCTTCCCTGATCCAGGATTTTCCTTTTCTCCCTAATACCAAACTTCTGTTGAAGAAATATTTACTGACAGCAGAATCCATATCTCAGTCTCAGACATCTCCCTGAGGTACTGCCCTCAAATATTTAACTTGCTTGAAACTCCCATTGGGATGTCTACTTGACACCTCAAACCTCACAGGGGCAAAGAAAAAAACCTGATTTCAGCCCAACACCCCCTCTTCTACCCCCTCACTTGCTCCAGCAGCAGCTTTCCCTGATCTCTTGCATAGAAATTTCATTCTTACTTGTTCATGCCTGCAACCTCAATGCCAACTTTGACTTGTCAGTATCTCTTCTTCTCCAAATCCAAATTTAGGAAATGCTTCTCCCATCAAAAAAAAAAAAAAAAAAAATCCATAATCTGACTATTTTTCCTGCTCCACCTAGTCTGTGATCCTGGCTGCCACTACGGTCATTGTCATCAATATCTCACCTGTATTACTGACAGCCTCCTAGGGATCTCCATTTCATTCCCCTTCTTTACCTCCATCCACACACAGAGTAGTCTCAAGTATTTTCAAGCATAAATCCACATTATATCATGCTTATATTAGTTTGTTTTAATGCTGTTGATAAAACATACCTGAGACTGGGGAACTTACAAAAGAAAGAGGTTTAATTGCAGTTCCACATGGCTGGGGAAACCTCACAATCATGGCAGAAGGCAAGGAGGAGCAATTCACATCTTACATGGATGGCAGCAGGCAAAGAGAAAATGAACGTCAAGCAAAACGAGTTTCTCCTTATCAAACCATCAGATCTCGTGAGGCTTATTCACTACCATGACAAGGGTATGGGAAAAACTAGCTCTCATAATTCAATCATCTCCCACTGGGTCCCTCTCACAACATGTGGGAGTTATGGGAGCTACAAGATGAGATTTGGGTGGGGACACAGAACCAAACCACATCAATGACTTTTACTTTTTACTGAGACAGGATCTTACTCTGTTGCCCAGGCTGGAGTGTGGTGATGATCTCAGCTCACTGCAACCTCCACTTTCCACAGCTCAAGTGACCCTCCCACCTCAGCATCCTGATTAGTTGAGACTATTTTCATGTGCCACCACGCCTGGTAAATTTTTGTATTTTTGGTAGAGACAAGGTTTCACCATGTTTCCCAGGCTGGTCTAAAACTCCTGGGCTCAAGTGATCTGCCTGCCTCGGCCTCCCATAATGCTGGGATCATAGGTATGAGCCACTGGACATGGCCATCACTCTTTTTTCAAATCCTGCAATAAATTTCCATTTGACTCACAGTAGAAGCCATATCCTTGCAATGGTTTGTGAAGCCACATGTCCTCTGGACCTCATCAGCTCTCCAACGTCCTGTGCCATTCTCCTAGCAGCTTAGCTCTACTCTGCTACCTCCGCTTCCTCGTTATTCCTGGCAAGTGCCAGGCACACCTCCAACTATGGCTTTAGCACTGATGGTCCTGCTGGGAATGCACATTCCCCAGATAGTATCTGTGCTTGCCCCTTCACCTTCTTCAAGTTTGTCACCTCCCCTCTCTGTGAGGCCCACCATCCCCACTTCATTTAAGATCTCAGTTGACCTTCTCATCTCTCTTCCTTGATCTGCACTTTTATTTTTCATTTCCATGGCATTTATATTGTTCAGATATACCATGTAACATTTATTTTGTTATCTGTTGCCCATGTCCCTCTGCTAGAGAGTAAAATTCACAAGAGTAGAGATCTCCTTATGGAAGACAAGCCCCTTTCTAGCTGTTCAATCAACAAGTTCTTAACGAACACAAGTTCTTCTAGGCTTGGTGCTAATCAATGAGGATAAAAATGCAAATTAAATCCCACTCTTAGTGAGCCCACAAATTAATTTTTACTCATGTTTTAATACTCCTCCCTAAAAAAAAAATTGCAAGAATTTAAAATATCTGCATATATGAGTAATGTCAGGGCTTGTATGACCAGATAAGGATTACATTTGGACTTAACGGTCGCCATGCCTGGGAAAGAATGCCAAAGCAAGGCAGACACAGCTGCTCTCTCGGAAAACCCTTTCGGGAGTATCCAGTGATGGTTGAAATCACCGTAATCCCTAATCCTGGTAGCTGTCTTGCTTGCAGTTTCTGTTTTCTCAGAGTACTTTTTTCAAAAATACCTGGTAGGCTAAAAAAGAAAGCAACCTAATAGTGTTCATTTTGAGCAACAATTCACTGCTGCCAGCCAGAGCCAAAGCCAGAAAAAAAAAAAAAAAAAAATCTATCTTTATCATAAATCACATAGGAAACTTGAAGGGATAATGGAAATATACGTGAATAAAATGTTTGCCTTTCAAATGCTTTTTGCTAAAGTACTTAGCATTGAAAGTCCAGTGGTCTTTACATGACGGCGTCATCAGATTCTGTGATAGGACCCAGGTCAGGTCCCAACCTCGGTGGGGTTAGGAAAAAGCCTGGCTGCAGGGCCTCCTTTCTCCCCAGGCCATCACTTCTGATTTTAAGTGCTTTACCCATGAAGGTGCTAATGGTCTGAACCAGGTTTCTGATGGACATATTGTTTTAATAGTTGGTGTAAATATAATTACTTGTAAATTTATAACTGACATGTGAGGAAAGGGGCACAGTGACAGTTGTGACAACTCCTCCTGCTAGTTTTAGTGAGAGGCATCCACATTTCCAGGAGAAATACCAGATCAGATGACCATACTGTCAGTTAAAACTAGGTACCTCAAAAACTTTGCCTTGTGGAATATTGAAGTCAATTAGGGCCTCAGAGATATCTTGTTCAAAAAAATATCTGTTAAAATGTGTCTATCCAAACATGAAAACACAGTGATGACTTGTGTATTTATATGTATCTATATCTATTTATCTATAGCTATGTATGTATTTATATCTTTCTCTCTCATGTTGTTATCACAGGTATCATATCTATATGTATATCACGTAGATAGCATATCTATATATCATAGATATATCAGAGAGAGAGAGAGAGAGGGAGAGATGGAAATTTTTTCTGTAAACTGATTTGAGTCTTTCTGATAAACTGGCATGACTTCACTTGACGAATATGATTTTCTCAGGGAATGTATTTTTAACTAACAATTCTCAACAGCAAGAGTTCAGATATTTTATAACCCTATCAAGTTAGAAGTTAATCTATATAAAGACGGATGTCATCCTAGTTTTACAGTCTGCTTGAGAAAATGACCTTAATAGCTAGAGTTTTAGTTCCCTGGAGAACAAGAACCAGTTTTGGAATTTAGATAGTAATGGCATTTCAGCATCCCTTGCCTGCCCCACTCCTTTAATTCTCTTTGAACTTTGTCTTTCCCATGATTAGTTCACAATGAGTTACATAAACCTTTGACATGTGCTCACAAACACATTTGTTTGCTTCTTAAAGTTCTGCTCTTCACATCCACACCCCTCAGCATAGCCAGCTGATGGTAGAAAGCTCCCAGTTCTCCTGGGCCTGTAAATCTCCTGAGGAAACAATGTCAGTTTCCTTTTATTTTGGGGACCTCCAGCCATGGCAAGGGAACCTAGCCTATCCTTGAGATCCTTTCAAGCAGAGAAGAACCATCCTTCGCTCTGGATCTTGCACTTCACACCACCTTCCTTAAAATATCTGAGAATGCTCTCCTGCTTTCTAGCTTTCTTGATTATAAGCCAAATTTAATGAAACACATTTCTTCTTTGAATAGAAACTTAGAAAAATATTCTTTTGATTTGCCAGTCCTATGCACACCCTGAATGATCTTTTTGCTTTCCCCCAAGAGCAAAGTACCCATTGTTTATAAATGTCTGAGTGATTCCCACCCCTGGAAGCAGGGTCTTCAGGAGAAAGTAGGTGGAGGCCACAGTATACTTGTAAGAACTGCATGAGAGAAATATCTTTCCCAGCTTTAAAAATATTCCTGCAGTGGGGAAAATTAGTTATTATTTTGGAGCAGATGTTATTCAAGATACCACATTTAACTGTGGCAAGAAAAACAACAAATAAAAGATCATAGATCTCTTTCTCATAGTGACTATATTCCAGCATGAGCCACAAACGTGAAGTGAAAATTTCCAAATTCATTCATAAAGGACACTCCACGGCAAGTGCTACACCAGAAGTTGTCAGGAAGAAGAGTAAGAGTCCTTCCTTTGCCTGGTCTGAAGGGTGCTGGACAGATTCTTTGAAACCCTGGAAATGAGATGTAAAGAATGAGTAGAGCATCACTATTGAAAGAATGTTCATGGGTGGCTTAGTTCAGACAATGAGGCAGTATTCTCCACTCCAAGAGGCTACCAAGTGCCTTATGGAAACAGGAGAATATCTTCTTCCCCCAAGTGTCCTTCTCCAGTTACAAATCTATGCTTCACTGTTTACAATTGGTACCTGTGTTATCACTAATTCCAACGAAGGGAAGACTGGTCAATGAAGAGGTGAGAAATGCAAAGAAAGCTGTCTTTTTTCCTCTGCCTCCCCCAGCCTGTGTAACAGCCAGGTTGTTAATATGAAGTGAAATGGTAAAATCCCTGTAGTCTCTGAATTATGGTGATAGGAAAAACCAAGATGCTTCAAAAAGACAGTTTCTAAGGGCAAGCCTTCCTCCACAGGCCTGGACACTTAGTGTGGATCTGTCTTGTTTTCTTCTATTGGGGTTTTAGGCAAGTAGTGTGAAGCTCTTACTTGCTTTTCTCTCATTCTATGAAGTTAGAGACGAACAACTCTTTAAAAGAAAGATTTTCAAGAGGCTATACAAGGACATTTCAATACAAAGACAGATTAAAGCAAGTAATCAGTCCCTTTTTAAAAAAAGCAGACAAAAGGTAAAAATGAAATTAACAGCGTAAAAAGGAAATAAGCAAATTTAAAAATTTATTCTGTGCCTTTCCCATGCAGTTAAGCTTCTCATTGACTTCTTAAAGTCATTTCACACCAGACTCCAAGATCGCCCTCTGCTCACTCTCACCATAATGCAGAGACTGCAGGGATTTTGCCATTTCCCTTGATATTAACAACCTGGCTGTTGCACAGGCTGGAGGAGGCAGAGGAAAAAAGACAGCTTTCTTTGCATTTCTCACCTCTTCATTGACCAGTCTTGCCTTCGTTGGAATTAGTGATAACACAGGTCAGCACTAGTACATTTTCTCTGCATGTAGATATGATAAACTTCACAAGTAACATAGTCAATGAGCAGATGTGAGGTTAGCTGCACAACTTTTGTAAAACTAAAAGGTGATATGGACATTGCTCATTCATATTTCCATACAGTCCATCTTGAATGAAACTGAAGGATGAACCAGACTGTGGGGGGACTAAGGCCTTAGTCGCAATTTTGTAAATTCTAGAGAAAAAATCATCAAGACTTAGATTCTGCCTAACTATTCATGTGCTACTATTTGCAAACACTTCATTAAAATATTCAATACTTTCAAGAAAGGTTGAACAAATCAAACCATTTTTATCTATGACCTCCTTCCCTTAAAAATCACCAAAACAAAAATATATCACTGTGAGTATTTGTGTCCCTTTCAAAATTCATGTTGCAACTTAATCCCCAGTGCAATGGCATTAAAAGTGAGACTGTTAGAAGGTGCTTAGCCCATGAAGGCTCTGCACTCAGGATGAGAGTAGTGCTCCTATAAAAGGGTGCAATGGAGCAAGTTTGTCACTTTTTGCCCTCCAGCCATGTGAGGACACAACGTTCACTCTTTCTGCCAGGTGAGGGCACAGGAACAAGGCACCATCTGTGAAGCAGGGAGCTCTCACTGAGCACCAGATCCGCTGGCACCTTGATCTTGAACTTCTCAGCCTCCAGAATTATAAGCAATACATTTCTATTATTTATAATTACCCAATCTAAGGAATTTTGTTAGAGCAGCATGAATCAACTAAGACACTAAAATATATGTCTTCAATTAAATAAGGAAAAAGCCCAAAAAAGCACATTGTAAATAATGTACTTGATAGTGTAAACTTTGGCCTAAAATAAGGGAAGATGTTAGGAGTCATCATAGATCTCCCTATATATTTAACAATGTGAATATCTCTCCCAAACTTAGTTATAGGATATGAATGAGCCAAATCAAAATGTCATTTATGAAGAAAAGTGAAACAAAAGAATTTAAGCATGTCAACATAGATCTAGATGTGCACTACAGAATGTCAGAGACTTGGACAATGACAGATACACATTCAGCTATTCAGACACCCTACATTTTCCCCCCTGAAACTTAGATATTGTTGTTTTGTTTTGTTTTGTTTCCCACAGAATCATCCTGAAGGTAAAAAGAGAAGCAGGAGAGAACAAAATTTAGAGTTAATTAGGCTATTACTGACCAGGGTCAGTTAAATAAACACAAATAAGCCTTTTCCAGAAAAGAAAGAGTTGGCATTCCAGGTTGAATTGTAGGTATACAGACCTTTGCAGCGAAATATGCTGTATGCTAACATAGAGAATTTCCAAAAAGCAAAGGGGAATAAGTCCAAAAATGGACACAGATCAGAGGAAATTCATATTAAAATTTTTGGAATACTGAAGTTCCTTTTTTGTTCCAGTTCATTGTCTCAAATTCTTACCAAATAATTTTAGAGAGAATTGAATTGATAGAATTGATTATTAGAAAAATGAGTTGAAAACAAACTATTTAGAACCTACTTCTCTTTTTCATGCATAAAAAACAGGATCAGAATATAATGAATATAAGGCTAATGAAGAATGCATGTGTAAGGACTTGCTTGAGCAAAGCTAAGGAATGTTAAGACAAAATTTCTCCTACCCAGTCTGAGGAGCAAGAGATTAAAGGAGAGAATCCCTTTTAGATATTTTGGTTAAGATCAAGTGTAGGATCTGTTTTTACCAGTTTGATATCTGGTACATCCTTTATCCCAGGACAATATATTAAGTGAATTTTTGGAGCAGGGAGATGGTTGAAAATAATACACCATGCTTAACATTGACCATTTGCTCCTGCTAATCAGATGTTCTGCATAAAACTGGCAATTGGGTAACGATTTTTCATAAATTGAAATGAGGAATGTAAGAAACACATAACCAGGCCGGGCGCGGTGGCTCAAGCCTGTAATCCCAGCACTTTGGGAGGCCGAGACGGGCGGATCACGAGGTCAGGAGATCGAGACCATCCTGGCTAACACCGTGAAACCCCGTCTCTACTAAAAATACAAAAACTAGCCGGGCGAAGTGGCGGGCGCCTGTAGTCCCAGCTACTCGGGAGGCTGAGGCAGGAGAATGGCGTAAACCCGGGAGGCGGAGCTTGCAGTGAGCTGAGATCTGGCCACTGCACTCCAGTCCGGGCGACAGAGCGAGACTCCGCCTCAAAAAAAAAAAAAAAAAAAAAAAAAGAAACACATAACCAGTTAACAGTGAGTGGCACAACAAACACAGGAACAGCCCAAACCTAAGCAGCGAACCGACATGCTCGGGTGTAACAGGCTTTGCGTATGAGCTCCTTTTCACTTACCAACTAACACAGTTGTTACCAGGTGCTTGTTTGCAATAACGTCTCTCCACTTACTAACTGTCCTTTCTTCTGGACAGTTTCCTTTAGCATTTGCTCTGCCTTTATGTAACTCATTTTATAATACTGGGCAAAAACAAGGGAAAGTCATAGTGGAAGCAGTTTAAGGACGAGTGCAGTAAACAATAGAGAATGGCTCCTAATAAGTGGGCACAGCAAAGCCTCTCCTAATGAAAGTCACTGTCCACATACATTTTCTATTTGACTGCACTTGGTGCACACATTTTTTCAGTATCTAGGTGAGATTGTGATGTTCCGTGAATCATATTCAGAATGTCAATGTACGTTTTCTGACACTTTCTTTTAGTTTGGTAAAACAACATAAAATTTAGAATCCTAACCATTTTCAAGTATACAATTCAGTAACACCAAACACACCCACAATGTTGCACAATCACCACCACGATCCATCTCCAGAACACTTTCACAACCCAAACAAAAGCCCCCACCAAGGAATGATAACTCCCCTTTCCCCTTTCCGTTGGCCCCTGCAACCTCCATTCTGCTTCTGCCTCTAGGAATTCACCCAATCTAGGTGCTGATAGAAGTCAAACGGTACAAAACAGATGCTTTTGTGCAGAACTTATTTTACCCAGCACAATGTTTTCAAGATTCATCGATGTTGTAGCCTGTATCAGAACATCATTACGTTTAAAAGGAAAAAGTATTCATTGCATGCGTACAACACACTGCATGTATCCATCCAACTGTCTGCTGAAGGAAACCTAGGCTATCTCCACTCTTCGGCTGCTGTGAATAATGCTGCTATGAACACGAGTGTACACATGTTTGTGTGAGTGCCTGTTTTCAATTCTTTCTACTGTATACCTAGAAGTGAAACCACTGGATTTCATAGCAATTCTATGTTTAAGTTTTTGAGAAAACACCAAATTGCAGCAGCTGCCCCATTTGACATTGCTACCAGCAATACAGCAGGATTCCAATTTCTCCACTTCCCTACCAAAACTGATTTTCTATATTTTTTAAGTAATAGTCATTCTAGCAGATGTGAAGTAGTCTTTTATTGTGGTTTTGATCTCTATTTTTCTCAAGACTAGTGATGTTGAACACATTTTTATGTATTTATTGTCATGTCTATTCAGTCTTTTGCTCATTTTTAAGTTGTGTTTTTTGTTGTTATTCTTAAGTTGTAGGAGTTCCATCTATATTATATTAATTCCATGTCATTTGTATATGGTTTAGAAATATTTTCTCCTATTTGTGGAATATGTTTTCACTCTTTTGACAGCATCCCATGATAAGTAGAAGGGTTTAAAAAAAAAAATTAGAAAGTCCAATTTAATTAATTTTTTTGT
The DNA here is from genome assembly GCF_007565055.1 of Rhinopithecus roxellana. Taxonomy (NCBI): domain Eukaryota; kingdom Metazoa; phylum Chordata; class Mammalia; order Primates; family Cercopithecidae; genus Rhinopithecus; species Rhinopithecus roxellana. The sequence goes on from NC_044554.1 coordinate 39,511,062, forward strand.
TTCAGTGTTTTAAGTGTCATATCTAATAAAAAAAGATTCTGAATCAAATGCCATGAAGATTACCTCCCATAATTTTTCCTAAGAGTTTTATCATTTTAGATCTTAAACTGAAGTGTTTGATGCATTTGGAGTTAAATCTTATATATGGTTGTAAAAGTTTGGGATCCAGGTTTACTCTTTTGGATGACTACATGTGATTTTTGTATAAAATGCTTTGAAAAGTGTGTATCGCCTATAAGTCTCCGTATATCAACACTGATTGAAAAGCATATTTAGAGTTTCTAGCATTCTATCATGTTTGAATTAAGAGTTCAGGAGGCATTCTGAGAAAATCAATAGCTTGGGAGATGTTCTATGAGGCCCCCCTGTTACAAATGGTATTAATTTCATGGCAAGAGTATGTTATATTCAAAATTACTTACATTGTTTCTTTTTTCTTTTTGCAAAGGCTATGTTAGGTCACTAGGAACACCACAATACATTCCATAAAGTATGATGCAAGTGACACTTGTTTTATAACAGTGTAGTAATATTTTTTAAAACTACAAAAGTAGAAACCAAAATTTAGACCAGGCATGGTAGCTCACCCCTATAATCCCAGCACTGTGGGAGGCTGAGGTGGGTGGATCTCTTGAGGTCAGGAGTTCAAGATCAGCCTGGCCAACATGGTGAAACCCCGTCTCTACTAAAAATGCAAAAAATAACCAGGCATGGTGACGTGCGCCTGTAGTCCCAGCTACTTGGGAGGCAGAGGCGGAAGAATCGCTTGAACCCGGGAGGCAGAGGTTGCAGTGAGCCCAGATCACATCACTGCACTCCAGCCTGGGTGACAGAGCGAGACTCTGTCTCAAAGCAAAACAAAACAACAACAACAAACAAACAACAACAACAAACAAACAACAACAAAAACGAAATGCTTGGCAAATCACTGTCACCTTAATTATTTTGTTGCTTTGAAAACAAAATCGATACCCCAAATGCAGCCTATCTGGAAAATAACTCAGAAGAAAATAGTGCATATCAGGTTTTATAGCATATAAGTTGCCTGGTTCAGAGGACTTCTTCAACAGAAGATGCTTTACTATTCACAGGATATACAGCCAGGCCCTGCACAGTTGAAGTCAACATGTATTGAATCAGCAGCATCCCCAAGAGAGCTGCTTGGCTCGGGACGTAAGGCTGCACTGGTCACACTTGACTGAGGCCCAGCGAGCAGACCAGAGCAGCCCCTGCCCATAGAGCTCAAGAACTGTGCAAGGACAAGTCCACATAAATAGGATGCCCACTGTCCCCCATTTCCACAGAGCAGTTGCCCTAGCACACAAAGAGGAGAGGGTCATTTATGAGAAGAGACAGTCACTTGAAATAGGGTGAGTGAAGTGATTGATATGCCCTCCATATATCTGCTGGCCTTATGTTTCACCACCAAACTCCAATCACATCTTCATTGCCTGTCAGAGTAGGATCAGGACCACTTGTGTCAGGGTGACTCAGGATGCTTGGAAACCCCATTCCTGCATCTATGCAAGACCTACTGAGTCAACATTTCTTTTGGTAGATCTCAACAGTCCATGCTGCTACAAGAGACCTGGACCTGAAAACTAAAGTTTGAGATTCCCAACTCTCTTTTCATTTATGTTTTGCATGCTTGAGATATGAAGGTTACCATGCAATTATTAGTATCATTTTGTTTTCAATAAGTTTTTCATTATTTATTTTCTAGGCATGCTTTTCAATGCTCCAATATTCACAGCTATTTTCTTTATTTTCTCCATTTTTTCTCCAGAATTCTGTATTGGCTGCTTCAGGGCTTTTGCTTCTGGTCAACTTACAGCTAAGTGGTATGGTGGGTGGCCCCAGCGATCTACACCTGATGATGGAGACCACGAAGTGTGCGATCTTAGGAGGTAAGATTCTGTCAATGATCAGCAACAACTGATGTAGCTCCTGGAAAACATAGCCCTGCCACCTTTGACAACTATTCCTCCAAAGTTATAGCATATGGACCAGTGAAAATTAGCTTATGGGATGCAAGGTGGACAAGAAGACTATCCTACCAAGTAGGTGTCTTACCTTGAGAGTCTTTAATGATTTGAAAGTGTCCATGCATTTCAAAGTGTTCCGATATGTCACAACATTGCTTCAACCCTCTTGTAATCCCAGGGGGACTAAATTCAAAGTGAGAAATAACAAAGACACAATTTAGAAACCAAAAGAGAAAATGCTGACTGCAATCATTTACGCACAGGATTTAACACTAGGTAAGAAATCAGTGTTATTAAATACCTGAATATTTGACTTTCAGCCATGAAGTCCTCAGCAATGTTTGAGGAAGTTCCTAGCGTAGTTCTATGCCCATCCCTGTCAAGAAGGAGAAGCAGCAATGTTTGCTGTTGAGAATGCCAGAGTCCTGACCTTCATTACTGAATCCTATCCACCAAATCAGTTTAGCCTTTCTTAGAAATGCTAAGTCCTATGCCCTGACAAGCTTTGTTACAGACTGTTTTTTTTTTCCACTGAATTATTTTTAACCTCCTAGCAATTTTAAGATTATTTTGATAAAATGGAAGAGTTCATACTTTCATACTGCATTAAAATGTCTTCCTAAAATGACAACCTTCATTAAGCCTTGTTTTTCAAAAGAAACTACTCTTAAGCAGATTGCTAGCCAGATATCTTCCAAACGTGCTTATATTATTGTACTGTGAGCACTAAGCACTAAGCTGTTTAAAAGACCTTTGTGTTTAAAATGACATACTTTCTGAATTTATGAAATTTTCTAAGTAATTTTCAGACCTGTAAAAAGTGCATTCTCTTGTCTAAATATGCCCCCAAAATGCCATAACTAAAAAACTCTAAGCTCACTACAGGGTTGATACGAAACTTCTTCCAGATTCATTTTACCTAGGTTGGACCACAGTACCACTTACGGATCCATAGATCAAGGGAGCTGTTGGCACGGGTGTGGACAGAGCTGGAGTGCCTGTACAGATGAGTCCTAAATTACAGCATTGGATAGAGCTGGAGTTAGAAAGATTTAGTGTCCTGGCTGCAGCAATACAGGGAGACCAAAAATGTAAACTGTAACCTAGATCTTAGGTTATTATAAAGACACATTTGTAATACATTACAGATCATTCTGTTCCACATTCTAATTTCTCCTTTCTAGTTAGATATAGTGGTAATAAAAGGTTTCTCAGAGGAATTTTGTGAAAATTAAAATAGATATTATGTATACAACAAAGCATAAAGTGTTAAAAAAAAACACCTCAAGTGATAGCATGCATTAGTGTTAAATATTATTACATAGAAAATATTACACTCATTCGAAAATGCCAAAACCTGAGAAATCCAGAAATAGCATATAGGTATAAGGGAATCCCTATTGAAAGGGAAGGAAGAAGAGAATTGCAGAAATAAAGCCATGTTTTCAGGAATAAGATTGAAAAAGAATTATTTTGTTTTTAAGGATACAAAAATACCACTTGAGTTTTCTTATTTAGGAAACAAATAAATTTTGGCTTTAAAAATGAAAAGGTTATTTTTGAAGACAGGGATAGCTTTATTTTATAAAGGTTAAGAGTAATAGCACACTGAGTGGTCCTGCAGATAGATTTCTGTTCCACATAAGGAAAGTTATTTTATTAATTTGAGTCCATGAATTGAAGCAGTGTGTTGTCCATAACCTAAGAGCCCCAATTTTCCTGGTGGAAGGATTTCAAACTTTGTAGCTAGCAGCTGGCACTGGAAGTGGCTTTACAACTTGAGTGACTCTGATTCTAAGAAAACTCAAGAGAACTGTTCTATGTTAAATCAGTCAATACCTTTGGATTAGGATACATCTCTTTTCAATAATAAGAAGGGCCCTTTCAGATAAATTCAAGTGAGATTGTGAGACTGAAGGATTTTAAGGAATTAAAGAGAATTTGTAATGTATTAGAATAGTAGAAAATAAAAATGGTGATTTTTGATTTTTTTTTTTTAAAGGAAATGTGCTTGCTAGAGATCCATAGATTAGTTAGCTTGAATAATTTTGGGGCAACGTCTGAAGAAATTTTCAATATTTTGAGTACTTCAAGAGAAAATTTCTCATGTGGGAGTAAGTGAAGTAATTTCAATAAAATATGCACCTTATAGAATATTCTTTTATCAAATAATCACAGCATAGTAAAATGAGAGCCATAATATATGTAAATATTATTCATGTGTGTATGTTTTCATGTGTGTATGCATATACTTGAGAAAAACTGTTCCTAATAATTAGATTGAATCACAGGCTCATATCTTCCCAAAGAAAACAATTTCAATAATAAAATTGTTATCAATAATTATTGGGAAAATGTTGGCATGCCATTTCCAGAACTACTGATTCTTTTAATGTGACATTGGCAATTTAAAAGCTATAATTTTGTGGCTTCTAAGAAGCCATTGAAATACTTGAAGAGAGGAGTCAGCAAAAAATCTTTCACAAGGAAGGTGAATCACTATTACTTCTCATAGCAGGGAAGCTGTTCTAAACTTCTCCATTAGATTTTTCTGAGAAAGGCAGGAATCTCATGGCAGTTTTAGAATTAATTTTAATGCACACTAGAGAGCAACAAAAATATACATTCTTAGATTCTGAGTGAAAGAAAGGGTTTTTTTTTTTTTTTTTTTTTTTTTTTTTTTAAGACGAAGTCTTGCTGTGTCACCCAGGCTGGAGTGCAGTGGCACAATCTCGGCTCACTGCAACCTCTGCCCCCTGGGTCCAAGCGATTCTCCTGCCTCAGCCTCCCGAGTAGCTGCAACTACAGGTGTGTGTCACTACACTCGACCAATTTTTTGTGTTTTCAGTAGAGACGGGTCTCAAACTCCTGACCTTAAGTGATCCACCTACCTCGGCCTCCCAAAGTGTTGGGATTACAGGCATGAGTCACCACGCCCCACTGAAAGGCAGAATTTTTAAAGAAGGATACAGACTTGAAACATGGAAAGTATTGGTTCAAATAACAGTTCCACCACTTATTAGTCTTGTGAATTGGATAGGGCGGTTAACTTTTCTCAATAATTTTATAACTTTTAAGATACTAATATGACCACTCTAAAATGGCTATAATAAGGATTAAGTACAATAAAGTTGATGGGGCACCTGATGAAAAGCTGGGATCACAGTGCTAGTTGCTCTTTTCTCACCTTCAGATTTTATCTGAGAATGAAATAAGAACCTGCATTATGGTATTGTTCCATAGGGAGCAGCCCAGCTTTCCCTCTGCATTTTAAATTTGAGCAAAATTCCAAGTTCAAGAGCCTACCTTAAATATTCAAAAAATGTATCATAAATAATGAAAGTAAAATGAAATTGACTTGGACTTCAATGAGCAAAGCTTCATGAAGCACAATAGTGTTAAATAGACGGATGTCTTCTTTCATGTCAACAAGAAACAGTTTTGAAAGTGGATAACTTATTCTAATATAATGAATTAAAAATTGAAGAAGCATCTGCACCTGTCATTTCATTGTCATTAGAAGGAAAAATAGATTTTACAACACCAAAGTCAAAATTACTAGAGAAATGAATAATATATCCTACACCAACACTAAATAACTCCATCCTGCAGGTTAATTCAATGTCTTATTTGGAATCAGGTTTCACTGATAAAGTATCTTAGTGGACCCCTAAAGCAGTGCAAATTAAAATGAGATATTTCTCCTGGTATAGAAGATAAATGAATAGCACTAATAAAAATAATCCAAAATGAAACCATCTATGATGTCATGGTATAGATTCTGTGGAATTAAAAGTAAACTACATTTTGGGGTATGAACAAAACTGATTGTTTAGTTAAAAAAAGATAATATTTCTGTTCGTAGTAACATATAAAGAAGGCCTTTGGGTGGCATTAATTGATCGAGAAGAGATAAAAAATCACTCTTTTAAGTCTATTGCCAACTTTGTTCCAGAGTGAAGCATGGTACATCATTTGTAAGAAATCTAGTGATGATGGCTTTCTAGGCATTTTACTGTTTACCACATAATGTAAAGTAAATTCTAGAATGATTGGACTCATTTTAATAGCTATAATCTACCAAAAATTCAGTATAAAAGAGAAAATATTAAGGACCTAAGAGGTATTAATCCACTTAAACTAATTTACATAATAAAAAAATAAAACGAGAAAAATTTAGGTAACAAGTCTTTCTTAAATAAGGAAGGTTATATAAACTATTAGAAAATAACATATAATAAAAGATAAAACAGTAAGTTGAAGATTAAAAATAACTATTTCTTCAGTAAGCATTTGAAAAATATATTGTTTTACATATAACCTTTATATATACAGTTGAAATTGAATGTAATACATAAATGTGTGTATCCACACATGTATACTAAAGATTTTTAAAATGAAGATTTAAAAACATGCTTGTAAATAATTTATGAATCAAAATATGTCATATTGGAAAACTAAATAATTCTCAGAAATAAATAATAAACAAAACACTACATATCAATTGTAGTAGAATTCTAGCCATTCTGGTAGCAATGCAACTGCTCTTGAAAGAGTAAAGTATATTCTGTAATTGTTTTTTTATCAGAAAACAATAAAGTCTGAAAATAAACAAGCCCAGAAACCTACTCGAGCACAAAGAAATGAAATGGAGAATATAGGAGCAATAAAATAAATAAAATATTTGCAGAAATTAGTAAAATAGAATATAAATCTACAATAGAAAGCATGGAAAGTCAGAAGTTGACTATTTGATAACTCTAACTCAAAATGCATATAAATTATTTTAAAATGAATGAATGAATAAATATAAAGAAGTAAGATAACACTATGGCAAATTTAATCAGAAATAAATTAAAAAGGGAAGAAGGCACAAATAAAAATTAAAAATAAAAATAGGAATGTGGTTAGGGATAAAACAAATTATAAAGTTAATTAGAAAATTTCAATCACAAAATTGATAAACTTGAAAATTTGTATATATTAAACCATCTCTATAAAATTAACTATGTAACTTCTCACAATTGATTCATAAATATCTGAAGAACCCTACATTTTAAAATTTCAATCAGTAATTTAAAAATCTTATAATACCTGACTAAAAAAAGATAATTTACATTCCAACTCTTCCTATGAAGCTAATGTAACCTAAACATATAAACGAGATACGACTCATGTAAGAAAGGAGCATACAATTCAATTTTCCTCATTAACATAAATGTACCAATCCTAAACATTATATGATTAAACCAAGTACATTAACGTATAAGACAAATCATCATGTACATAGCTAATTTTCTGCTGTTAAAAAGTGTCTGGATGAAAAACAGAATAAACATTAATCAAATTGATGTAATTCGCCACTTATGAATTAATATGATTATTTCAATAATATGCAGAGTAGCTATAAGATGAAAATTAACACTCATTCATTGTAAAATTTAAAAATAATTAAGTGGCTAGAAGAGGACTTCCTCAACTTGAAAACGTGTTCTATATATTTGAAAACCTGTCCAACCCTGTAGAACATATATTTCTCATAAGTTATCTGTAAAAATAATTATTTAGGCCGGGCGCGGTGGCTCAAGCCTGTAATCCCAGCACTTTGGGAGGCCGAGACGGGCGGATCACGAGGTCAGGAGATCGAGACCATCCTGGCTAACACGGTGAAACCCCGTCTCTACTAAAAAATACAAAAAACCAGCCGGGCGACGAGGCGGGCGCCTGTAGTCCCAGCTACTCGGGAGGCTGAGACAGGAGAATGGCGTCAACCCGGGAGGCGGAGCTTGCAGTGAGCTGAGAGCCGGCCACTGCACTCCAGCCTGGGCGGCAGAGCAAGACTCCGTCTCAAAAAAAAAAAAAAAAAAAAAAAAAAAAAAAATTATTTAACAGATCAAGGAAAAGACAAAGATGCCAACAATCACAGCTTCCTGAAACATGTTATGGAATCTCCCAACCAATGCAGTAACTTTGTCTTAAAGAGGTGAGCTTTAAAAGAAATAAACGTAATGAAAATAGTTGAATATATAATTGTCTACAATGAAAATTCAAGAGAATCTATAGAAAATGTATATTTCATTAAAAGATGTAGACATAGTAATATATAAAGGTATAGATATAGGATTAATATATAAGAATGAACTGCATTTTTATGTACAATCAGGAGTTAGACAATTAAACTTTTTAAAATAACAATCATAATAGACATAAGTTACATGATGGCTAGGAACAAATTTAACCAGGATAATCCAAAATATTTATAGAAAAAAATTGAGCCCTTTTTTCTATGGCATTGTATAAAGCTAGGCATTTTTTTCCAATAGAAAAAGACAGACAAGGAGGAAGAGAATGAGGGCAGTTGAGAGAGAGAGAGAGAGAAATTGGAAGATTTTGACCTCGTGTTACTAAATGCAGAAGATTATTAATATAGTATTATATCCACCGATAGTATAAAAAAGATAAATGATACATAGATGACTGATAGAGAGATAGAGACATGATAGATGATAGATAGATGATGATAGATAGATAGACAACTTTCTTAACTTAATAAAAAACATTCACTCTAAACCTCAGAACATGATTACATGGATTTGCAAAGTTAAGGATTTGTCATAGCATGTTTTGGCAAAAAATTGAAGAGATGAGCAGTCATTTGTTATTGCACTTATTGATGGGATATATCTTTGAAAAAAAAATTAGAGTTTATTTTGCAAATAAACATTGCCTGTTCCTTAGAATCCTGCAGCAATTTGACTTCTCTAGATATAGTTTCTATACAAACCATTACATATAACTCTCAAGGAATGTGCACATGAATGCTTATAGCAACACTATTTTACAGCAAAACTTGGAAATAGCCCAAATGCTCATCAGAAAGATTAGGAATACAGAATAGGCATGGAGTATATATGATATACTCATAGTGTAGATGAAACAACATGAATGTATAGTAGAAGCATAATATTGGAAAAATATTTAAGAGATATACATATACATACACATATATATGCTTCTTTGCATAAATCTCTAGTGTAAGAAAAACTTTTGAAATAACATACACATTGGTGTGGTAGCATTATGTTTTTTGACAAAGCAAAACAATGATGAATGCACCCAAGGCAAGGGCAGTGCTTGCTGAGAAGCACTAAAGGTTGTCTCAGTGCTGTTTATGATATGCTTGTACTGAAGTAATACGTTGAAGACCTTGCCTTTCTCTTTTGTATCAACTGCTAGACAACATAATCACAAAGAAAGAAAGAATGTCAGGTTTAAAATACAACTAACTAGAAACATTAAACATGTAAATGTAATCCTTAAAAAAGCTCAATGTATAGATTAAACAGTAGATTAGATAGTGGTGAAGAAAGAATTATTGAAATTAATGATCACTGAATTGGAAGATATATTGTGGAGATTACAGAGAATTCAGCAAAGAGAAGAGAGCAAGTCGAAACAAGCAAGATATGCAGAGGCACACTGCACGTGCTCTGAAAACACAAGCCATAATATTCAGGTCTTGTAAATCTAATAATATTTTTTATAATGTGTATGTTTTCTAAAAATTATCTATTATGCTGTGGTTTCAAATTTGAGCAAAGTTGTTAAGTGAGTTATGTTTTTACATTTTCTACTATGATTAATACATTTCTATATGTATCTATTATTTTCTTCATGGTTCCTGTATTTTTTTGTATGGTTGCTTCTTTCCAGAAACTTAAAGTTTGATTTTGCCAGTTTTTTCATTATTTTCCAACATTTTAATTAATGTTTTTTCCTTCATTTAAAAAAAAGTTATTCTTACTTTTTCTGAATTCCTGTATTGAACACTTAACAAAATTATATATTTCTTCTTTATTTCTAGGTGAACACCCTGAGGTAAATATATTTCCTCTCTAAGTACCATGTTAAATAAACTCTGTAAGTTTGCCTTTGGTTCATTTTTTGGTTAATTTTAAAAATTTGTAATTTTCATTATTATGTCCTGTTAAACCCATTAATTATTTGGATTTTTTTAAAATTTCCACTTTTGCTTGTTTATTTGCTTCACTACCATTTAGATTTAATTCTAAATATGATTGGTTATAGTTAGAAAATATATTCTTTGTATATTCTTAGACATTTGTTACCATGCATTGAGACCTATGCAGGTTCAATTTTTCTAAATAGGTGCTTTAAAAATGTACATTATCACTTTGTTGAGTGCTGAATTATATAAGCAGGTAAGCCTTCATATAAAAAGGGTATAGTGAGTCCAAGCAAAATTAAAAAAAATAAATAAATAAATCCACAACTTGACACCTCCATATCTCCAAAAAAAGAGACAATCTGAATATCACCAAAACTATAGATTGCCTGGACAAAAATAACAATTAGACTGACAACATACTCTATAACTCAGCATCCTATTTTTTTATAACTTCATACATATGGCTTGGGTAACTTCACACTTCCTGAATATCAATATTCATATCCTTCAACAATTAAAAAATTGTCAGCCATTCTCTCCAAATATTGCTTGTCTTCCAGTCTCTCTACTTTATCTTTCTCAAATTAGGAATATGCTTTACTGTCTCATCCTGTCAGACATGTCTCTTTTCCCTTCTTTTACATATTTTCTTTTTTTTTCTCTTTTTTTAAATTATTCTTTAAATTCTAGGGTAATGTGCAACAACGTGCAGGTTTGTTACATAGGTATACACCTGACACGTTAGTTTGCTGCACCCATCAACTCGTCATTTACATTAGGTATTTCTCCCAATGCTATCTCTCCCCCAGCCCCCCAGTCCCCGACCAGCCCCACTGTGTCATGTTCCCTGCCCTGTGTCCATGTGTTCTCATTGTTCAGCTCCCACTTATGAGTGAGAACATGTGATGTTTGGTTTTCTGTCCTTGTGACAGCTTGCTTAGAATGATGGTTTCCAGCTTCATCCATGTCCCTGCAAAGGACATGAACTCATCCTTTTTTATGGCTGCATAGTATTCTGTGGTGTGCCACATTTTCTTAATCCAGTCTGTCATTGATAGACATTTGGATTAGTTCCAAGTCTTTGCAATTGTGAATAGTGCCTCAATAAATGTACGTGTGCATGTATCTTTATCATAGAATGATTTATAATTGAGTATATGCCCAGTAATGGGATTGCTGGGTCAAATGGTATTTCTAGTTCTAGATCCTTGAGGAATCGCCACACTGTCTTCCATAATGATTGGACTAATTTACACTCCCACCAACAGTGTAAAAGTGTTTTTATTTCCCCACATCCTCTCCAACATCTGTTGTTTCCTGACTTTTTAATGATCACCATTCTAACTGGCATGAAATGGTATCTCATTTTGGTTTTGATTTGCATTTCTCTGATGGCCAGTGATGATGAGCATTTTTTCATATGTCTGTTGGCTGCATAAATGTCTTCTTTTGAGAACTATCTGGTCATATTCTTTTACATATTTTCTATCTTATATTACTGTGGTTCATTCCAGATAGTTCCTGCATCTCTATCTTACAATTTATTAACTCATCTTCAAGTTGTACATGATTTGCACTTTTAGGCTATTGGTTTTGACAGACATTTGGCTTCTGTTTAGTTCTTTTTTCAAATATGCCTGCTCTTATTCACTGTTCATGTCTTTTTATCATTTCCTTTTGTAATGCCTTTAAACATTTCAGATGTTTTTGTCATTTTCACCTGCAGTTTGACTATCTTAAATTATCCAAAATCTAATCTGCTGTTACTTTGCCGCCTCACTCTTTCCCCATGACATGCTGGCACTAGACCCATGTGCTGTGTGCTTGTGCATTTGATCATTTTTAATGAATGTATATTTTATACGCAGTAAAAGGAATAGAACTTACATAGTTTTCTGAGTTTTAGTAAATCAGGAAACCTGCAACCATCATTATTTAAGGAATTTTATTTACAAACAACCCCAATTAACTGCTACCTAAAGGTAAGTACTGTTTCGATTTCTTTTACCATACATTAGTTTTGCCTGTATTTGAGATTTACATAAACATACATCTTAAGCATGTACTCTTTTGTATCTGCTTTGTTTCTGTTCAACATAACTTTTAGCTTCTTTCATGTTGCTCCATGTGTCCATATTTTTTAATCTGAATTTCTATGTATTAATTCAATTGTATGAGTACACTCCAATATGCTTATTCATAACATCCAGATTTGGCTAAAGTGAATAAACTGTGATGATCATTCTAATATAATCCTGTATGGACATTTGCTTTAATTCCTTTTTGTAAACACCTATCAGCTGAATTTCTGGATATTTGTGTAGGCTTTTTAAATGTTGTAAGAGATTGCCAAATTGTTTTCCCAAGTAGTTGTACTATTTTCTATTTCACAGTCAATGTGCAGGAGTATCAGTTGCTCATGGTTCTCACCAGCATTTGATATTGTTTGGCAGATTTAATTTGCATAATTGTAATGCATGTGTCCATGTGATTTAATTCCTAATTTTGTATTATGAGCACATCTTTGAAAAAGATCTTATCGCGAAGAATCCTATGTTTGGTGTTGAATATTTTTTTCAGGTATCCCAGTGGCAAAACCAGCCTCCAACTACATTTTACCCAAATATCTGCTTGAAAGTGACTAAGCTGTACAGGTATTAAAAGCATGAACATCAAATTTCTGAGAAAGAGCATCATTTAAGGACTTTTACTGAAGAAGATTTTTCTTCCCAAATCCAGACTGAGATAGAAAAGACTCTGCATGATCTCCTTTTGCCAGTGGGTGGATTTATTTTTTCTAGTTCTCATTTATCATGTAGTAATGTACTCATTTTCAAATAACAGGAAAACTGGTCCAAAATGACCTAAACACAGAGGGGTTTATTTGTTCATTATGTCAAAAATTCAGAAGTTAGAATTCCAGGGTTGGCTGGCTGCATGTTTCATCTGCATGGCTAGCAGACACCTGTGGCTTCTCCAAGCATCACAAAAAACTGCAAGTTGGATGAAGAGGGTTGGGAAAATGACCCAAAAACATTACTATTAGTAAGGTTGTGCTTTTTGTTCTTAAAGAGATATATACATACCTCACCCACAAAAACTCCCTTGATAGATGTATATGACATAGTTACCTTTATTTGCAATAAAAACTTGGGAAAAGTGGATTGTGATGGGAGTTACATTTCAATTTGTCTGTCATAGCCCAGAAAACAGGGTAACAGTTACCCGTGACCAATCTCAGTTCCTCCACATGGAACATGCTCACATCTTTAAGGAAGAAGTAATATCAAAATTCACCTAGATTACCTTTAGTTTGTAATCTATTATCTGTGATGTGAGCTAGTCTCAAGTTCAATGATAACCTATATGTCTCTGCAGTGTTGGAGCACACACAGAAGAGTTACAACAAAATTCCCCTTAAGAATAAAAAATGTAAAACAGGCATCCCTGGCACATGATAATCCTGCTGGTCAGGAAGAGAAAAACTCTAACCCCTAACAGGAGATCCAATGCTTTGTTATTACCATGGGATCCTTAGGGAGTCACTTCACCAGCCAGAAATCTCTGTGTCTGGAGGCACTTTCTGCCTGAGTATTAGTTGCTGGGCTCATTCCACCCACTCAGACTGGCAGCTGCGTTCAGCTCACGCTACTGTCCTGGATCCCACACCTGCCAAGGGCAAGCAAGGTGTAGAGCAGCAAGGGGTGTGCGCGCGACTGAGCACGGGGTCTGTCCACTGCAGACAGCCAGGCACGCTAACTGCTCTGGTGGGGCAGGCAGCTGCAGGTGCCAGCACAGGTGCCAGCTGTATGTGAGGCTGCAGCAGGACCAGATGTGCTGCACGTGGCTTCCGCTGCAGCCCTCTGTCTCTGGATGAGGGGAATGCAATTGTACCCGGAAGCTTGGAGATGCCAGGAGCCACAGAATCCCAAAGAGGGTGACATAGCCCTAGCTCAGGGAACCCCTAGGTCTGGGATCCCGGAAAGACTACAGCTCTTCTGACCTTCTCATCACCCACAATGTGGCAAGTGGCAGGGGCATGTTTCAGCCCTGTTTGTGTCACAGCTTTTACATTCCTGCCATCTGGAGATTCCTAAGTTCTTGTCCCATGTCCAGAAAAAGTGAGCTATGTGGACAACTGGAGGGTGAGCAAGGTGGAGAGGAGCTTTGCTGAGCAACAGAACAGCTCTCAGGAGACCACAAGTGGATAGCAGTTTTCCACAGGCAGGTGGTCCCGATGAGGGTCCAGCTCTCAGCAGAGAGGAGAACTGGAGTGAGTAGCTCCTATCTGCAGGGAGGTCATCTCACAGAGTCAAGGAGACCTGAAGTGGGTAGCTCCTTTCTGCAGTTGGTAGTCCTGACATCTGTCTGAGTCTGACTGAGTCCAGGGTTTTTATGGGCTCAGAAGGAGGAAAGTATATGCTGATTGTCCATGGGCAGGCCCAGAAAAAGCACCACAAGTTCTCACTCTGGACTGCAGACTCTACTCATAACTGGCAGCCTGACCCCCCGGTCTTCAGGCTGTCACTGACTTGAAGGTGGGGTTTTACCAGGGACCTGTCCCTTTCCAACCAGGAGTCTGTCTACTTCCTGCCACCATCAATATGCCATCTATGGTGCCCAGGTAGTTTGTGCCAAGGGGCACCTGCAGGCCTGAACTGAACCGCTCTCACTCCCCCTCAGCCTCCCTCCTGTGCTTGCTGGCACCCAAAGTCTGGAGAGGGCTGAGGCAGCAGGCAGTTGGCATGTCAGTGCCACCCCAAGCATGTGCACAACCAGCTGGGTAGTGACAGCACCCAAGTTTGGCCTTAACTTTGCTCCAGAGCAGGTGCTAAGAGTGAGGAGGAGTGGGAGCAGACATTTCTGAGCCTGCCTGGGCAGGGGGATTCCTGGACTCCCGAGAATGCAGGGATGCCTGGGTGCAAAACCATGGCTGGGTGGAGGTAGCTGCACCTGGGAGTGCAGGGCTCCTCACCTGCCAACTCAGAAGAGGACGGGGATCCCTCCTGTCTCTGGCCCCTGCCTGCTCCGTGGAGTGCACAGTCCCAGCCATGCCTCTGCCGCTGCAGCTGGCTGGCATCCCCACTGTGGCTGCTCCAGATGGGCTGCTGAGGCCATCAGTACCTATTCTGGTAGACCCAGGCTCTGTGCTCTGAGAGGAGCTCCCTTATCCACTATCAACCATAACTACACCTTCACTGAGCTCTAGGGCAAAATACCCTGTATGAGCTGTTCAGTTTCCACACCAAGTTCTGTGTGCGTGGCTTCATTGACAATCAGATTTCTTCAAATTTGAATCATCATTGAAGGCAGGTCTTATTTTTTGAATCCCCTGATTCATTTTTATAAGAATTTGCCAACGTCTAATCTATTTGCTTCTTGTCAATTTCATGTGTGAACTACTAGGACTAAGACCACAGAAAGGCCTAGCTATTTGTTCCTTTGCTACCTCAATTTCCCAGGGATGGGTGTTTCAAGATGAAGGAAATATTAGCAAGAGAACACATCATTCCTCTACTGCTTTCTGTAAGACAGACACTTTCTCTCCCGCTGATATTTTTGAGGCTGCTTTTTAGAATACATCAAACTTAGCCTTTCTCTCCCTGTGTGTTTGATCAGTGTTCACAAGTATCAGAAGCTTTCGTTCATTTTTTTCTCTCATTTTATACTCAAATAAACATCTGAGGTAGACAGTTCTGGCATTATTTGTGCAAGTAACAGCTAAAGACTTCAAGGCTGGAGGTATTTAACTCATGCCGCAAGGCAGCACAGCTGGGTGTGTGCTGGCCCTGGTGCAAAACCACTGGTGTTTTGATTCGTAGTCCAGAATTGGTGTACTGCATCGTGAAGAGTACTAATACTATAGCTTAATGATGGTCGTCACAACTTCCTGTTAGTAGCATATTAAATGTACACATTGAAAACTATCCCAGGCCGGGCGCGGTGGCTCAAGCCTGTAATCCCAGCACTTTGGGAGGCCGAGACGGGTGGATCACGAGGTCAGGAGGTCGAGACCACCCTGGCTAACAAGGTGAAACTCCGTCTCTACTAAAAAATACAAAAGGCGAGCCGGGCGAGGTGGCAGGCGCCTGTAGTCCTGGCTACTCGGGAGGCTGAGGCAGGAGAATGGTGTAAACCCGGGAGGCGGAGCTTGCAGTGAGCTGAGATCCGGCCACTGCACTCCAGCCTCGACGGCAGAGCGAGACTCCGTCTCAAAAAAAAAAAAAAAAAAAAAAGAAAACTATCCCTACCACATCTGGCCCCGTGATGTAATGGTTAGCACTCTGGACTCTGAAAATTATCCTTAACAAGTAATAGATGTCTCCACTCCTTGGGCTAATTAGGCCATGGAGTTCACCCAGTGCAGATTTGAACTGCAGGAAGCACCCTGAAATAATAACTCTCTTCTCTGAACAGGTAAGTTTCAATATGAATGAGTAACATCCGAGAGAAGCAGGAGCAATCCTGTTGCCACTGGGTCTCAGTCATTAGCTTGCATCAGAATTGCCTGCAATGCTCTTGAAACCACCGTCTGCTGTGCCCCATCCCCAGAGTTTCTGAGGCAGTAGATCTAGGTTAGCACTTCAAAATGTGGATGTCTAGCAATTCCCAGATAGTGTTTATCTGTCAATCCCAGGACCACATTCTGAGAGCCACCTGTGATAGCTAATTTCATATGTCAACTTGAGTGAGCCATGGGGTGCTCAAATATTTTGTGAAACACTAATCTGGATGTTTTTCTGGGGATGTTTTTGGATGAGTAGACTGAATACAGCAGATTGCCTTCCTTAATGTAGGAAGGCCTAATCCAGTCAGGTAAAGGCCCCGAGTAGAACAAAAAGATTAACTCTGCCTAAGTAAGGGAAAATTCCTCCTGTCTGAGTACCTTGAAGCCGGGATATCAGCTTCTTCCTGCCTTCAGACTAGAACTGAAACATCAGCTCTTCCTTGGACTGAAACTCATAGCATGTTCCACAATGGGCTTGTCTATGTAAACCCACTCCCAAAGGCCGAGGAAGCTGAGAGGCTAAAGACAGAGTCTGACATACCGAGTTTCTCAGAAACACTCAACAGGGACTTACAAACAGAACCATGCACTGGACGGCCACCAAGATGAGATGGTGGATTCTATGGAGTTATCCCCAAGACCAAGGGCTTATGTACCACGGAGACAGAATGTCCATGCTTCAGAAGGGATGTGTAGGACAACTGCTTAAGGGCAAGATTTATGGTAAGCACATGTTTACACAAGGAACAGTAGGTAACACAGAAATCCTAGAGGCATTCCCGAAACCAGCGTTAGTCAGAAGTCAACATGTTGGATGAGCATCCAGGATAGCATTACTTTAGCCTCCACACAGCATCAGCTCTCCTGGGTCTCCAGCTTGCCAGGCCAGCCTGCAGATCTTGGACTTGCCATGCTCCGTAATCCTGTGAGCCAATTCCATGATCTCTCTCTCGCTACATATATGTATATAAACACACATCCTATATCCATATAAACACGCACACACTTGTATGATATATGCATATCCTGTAAGTTCTGCTTCTTTGGAGAACCCTTACTTATACACCACCACTGCAGGAACTTCACCAGGTGATAATGAATATTGGAAATCTGATGGCTGATGTTCTAAAGAAGCATCACCACTGGATAAAATAATAATTACAATAATAATAATGAAGCCAAGTTAGCAACAGAGCCAAGGCTGAGAAATCCATACGCTTTCCATTTATAAGCAAATGGTAATTTTTTTTTTCCTTTAGCTCTTGGTAAAGTAATCAAAATGACCATTCACAAAATGTATTTGTCTACCCAGCTGTATTTGAGAATTTTTTTTTTTTTTTTTTTTTTTTTTTTGTCAGAGAATGAATTTCTCTCTTTACACAGGCCTCTTCCCAGTTCCAACCCTCGAATCTTTGAAAAGCATATTGATTACACAGCAAGCAGCTGCAAGCCCAGATTTCCCCACCCGCCTCTCTGGGGATCCAATCCTCTCACGCTGTGCTGCACCTCAGCCTCCCCCTCCCCGTGGCTCTGGCCATGTCAGCCATGTTATGGGTTTTGTATGTCTCCCTCTGAGAAACGAAGGGCAGAATCCATGCTTCTTCATATTTGTGCCCCACTGGCTCTCCACGTGACAATTATTCCTGGTAGATAGCTTGTGAGCAGTGGATACAAGAGAATAGATGTTGGGTGAAGAGCAGAGGTGCCCCAATAACTGATCATGCTAAACTTAGTGAGTGAACAAGTAAAAGTCTGAACACAAGAAGAAATTAGTGAGTAAACCAGGACGATGGAAGTGTTACTGTTTAAATTTAAAATTTAAGCCAAGGGAATCATGATGGGATCATGATTATAATCCTGAGCTTTAGATTAGTCTAAGTGAGAACTTAGAAAAGTTGCATAAACTCTTTCAATCTCAGTGTCCTCAAATATAAAGTTAAGGTCATACCAGCGCTTCCCTCGTAGAAATAGTGTATGTGAGGGGAGGTAAAACACATAAATCCCTGGGACTAGAATCTAACCAAACTTTAAATATTAGCAAGTGTTATTTTATTATTTTGTGTATTTTTTGTGACCTATAAATTGCTTTGAAAGCCTCTTCTGAGATATAAACTTTCCTTCATACTCTGATCAACAATTAGGTTAGAAGTTTAAAGTAGCAAAATGTATTGTCAGAAGGTGAGACTGTCTTAATGAATTCAGAATATGTTAACTTCTATGGTAGATATGCCTGGGCTTTGGAATAAATTTAACATTATCATAGCCAAATATTTTTATAGCTTATAATCCCCTCTTTCTTCCTATGTGCAAAACATTCAGTATTAGGTGGGGATGTGACTGGTGGGAACTTTTGGGATGACTGTAAAAAATGCAGTTCTCAACATATGCTACAGATGAGTTAATAAATTTTGTTAAGCCTCATCAATTGTAAAGACCCCTGCATCCCACAAAACAGGGAATATTAAACAATGTCACTGCAAGCATCATTTTGAAGATCTTCTCCTTGGCATCTGTGTATCTCCAAGTCAGTGGACAGACCATGGAGAGTAAAGGCCTGGGCATAGCATGGAACTTTAGCTTCCATGCATCCTGATTTCCACCTGGCTGATCAGGAGTCATCCAATCAATTTCATCTCTCCCATATGGCCCAGTGCTTGTCAAAGAGATGTTTCATGATGTAGAATTTCTAACGACCATTCAAGTACCTCACAAAAACCCAGACATGTAGTGAGTCAGTTGGTCTGTATAGAAGATTCCTCTATATCACTGAGGAAGCTCAAGATGCTGTGGTTTATTCAGAGGAATAAACAAACACTTGATAAAACAGAAATAGTTCAGAAGGAAAAGGTAAGCACCAGACTTGAATGTTAAGGTTGTGCCCTAGGGACAAGTTGCAGGCATTCAGTGGTAGATTCTGACACTGGGGACAGATAATGAGATTTTTATATAGTCCTGGGATACATACACTTATTCTTAGCTCCTAGACCAAGCATTGAGAAACACAGGAGTGAATTTTGAGAAACACAGAAGTGCATTTAACTCTGAATTCCACCCGAAGTGCCATTACTTCATGCCCCTAAAGCCTCATCTCAGCTAAGGGCACTCCATAATGGCAATTAAACATTTGAACATGAACCTTTACTTACTTAGCATAAAAATAAACCAAAATGGAAAGTAAGAAAAACACTTTTAAGGCAATGCACTCAGTATCAGTAATACCACTGCAATACTGATATAAAATGAAGTTCAATCAATCCACTTCATACTCTCCAAACTCTGGAAGTCTGCACCTGCCATGCTCTTATGCCTAGAACACTGCAGAGCACTCCACCACCGCTGCTAATACACTAAAACCTGTTCATCCATCTCATCTTAGGTTATTTCATTCCACCATGGAAAGCCTTATTTGACTTTCAAAAGGTATCAGCTGCCTCTTTATGTTAATCTTCTATTTTCTCTACATCACACAGTGTTTTACTTTCCTATGCACTCATTTGTATCTCTGAGAGGGCTGGAAGTTCCTGGAGGACAATGCTCATGTCTTGGTCCCTGTTAGTCTCCAGTTGAATGATGTGCCTGGCAAATAGTAGATTTTTCAATAAGTATTTCTTGACTGGTTGACTGAGTGAATGTCTAACAAACATTTTAGAGAATTACATTGTACTGAACCATATGCTTAATACTGACATGAAAGGTATCTGCTGAGTTTATTTGAAAGTGCTAACTCCTGAATGGCAACTGGTATCTTAAGGTCAGCTGGCTTAGTGAGTTCATTGAAATGTATCTACAGCTTCATCAAAATAGTTCTATGTCTCAGAAATTTGCGGCAATGGGTATGTACAGCCACAATATAGAGTAGAATCTTCATTGTCAAATAGTCTTTTTGACCCTAGGCCCTTCCTCTGGGTAGACAGGACAACCTTTTTTATGTGCAAGTATATAGGTAAATAAAATGTAAACCTGGTTCACACACATGAGGTACAGAAAGATCTGATTTCCCCAAGCTTACACTAGAATTAGAAAAAACAAACAAACAAGAATTCGAGAGGTGAAGTGACATAAATCATTAATAAATTAGTAGCTTTAAAACAGAAAACAGCTGATTGAATGTTTTTAAAAGTTCTAAATGACAGCAATTAAATCAGAGTAATGACTGAAGGAAAAAATTAGATGGTTTGAAGTTGTAGCAAATGAGTGCAAAACTTTCAGAATGTGGTTTTTACATTCCTTTCATATGTTTCTTTAAAACGTCCTCTTTCTGAGGAATGAGGCTAAAGAAATATAAAGTATTTATTGGACTTTACTCTTTTGTGAGAACTTCCTTCCACAAAAAAAATTTATTAAATCGGACTAAAAATGAAGAGCTTTATATTAGTCACTGATTTTCATCCCTAACAACTGCTTTTCCTTGATAACTTGAAAATAAAATGCCCACATAGAATGTTTCAATTGGCTAGAATTTGGAAGCTTCGACACTCCCTATTTTAGCAAGTGTTAGTGAAAACTCAGAAATAAATTTCGTGCAAATGAAATATACAAGAGAAACACATCCATTTCTCCTTATTCTCCTGAATTCTCCCACAATGTATAGGTAGAATTTTAGTGAGTTCCCTGCAGGACTGAACCTTTGTGTCATGACAAAATTTATATATTGAAATCCTAACCCCAGTGTGATGGTATTGGGAGGCGGGACCTGTGGGAGGTGATTTGTTCATAGGATGGAGCCCACCTGAATGGGATTAGCATCTGTGTAAAAAAAATCCCAGAGAGCTCATTCCCTGCTTCTGCATGTGGGGATACAGCTAAAAGGAACTGTCTGGGAACCAAGAACACGGCCTCACAAGACACCAAATTTGCTGGTGACTTTACCTTTGATTTCCCAACCTCCCAAACTGTGAGAAACACATTCCTGTTGTTTCTAAGCCACCCAGTCTATGGTATTTTGTTATAGCAG
Source organism: Rhinopithecus roxellana (assembly GCF_007565055.1). Taxonomy (NCBI): domain Eukaryota; kingdom Metazoa; phylum Chordata; class Mammalia; order Primates; family Cercopithecidae; genus Rhinopithecus; species Rhinopithecus roxellana. The sequence goes on from NC_044554.1 coordinate 39,532,478, forward strand.
CCTGTTCATATTGGAACAGACCTGTGCCTTTTATTTTCACATGTGAATGAACTTCTTTTGACAGACTTTCAGAGTATGTAGATCTGACCTAATCCCTAATACGTACAAAAAATAACCAATGTTTTGTTATAAAAATACTACTGGCTGGGCACGGTGGCTCACGCCTGTAATCCCAGCACTTTGGGAGGCTGAGGTGGGTCGATCACCTGGGGTCAGGATTTCGAGACCAGTCTGGCCAACAAGGTAAAACCCCCATCCCTATGAAAACTACAAAAATTAGCCGGGCATGGTAGCGGGTGCCTGTAATCTCAGCTACTCAGGAGGCTGAAGCAGGACAATTGCTGGAACCTGGGAGGTGGAGGTTGCAGTGAGCCTAGATCATGCCATTGTACTCCAATCCCAGGCCAACAACAGTGACACTCCGTTTTAAAAAAAAAATACTGAAGCTTAGATGGTATGTCTAATTGTTACTAATTTTAGCTATGGATCAAACCAGATTATCCGAAGCATGTATATTTCAACCGTTTGTAATAACTCATAATGAATTAACTATCAGTGGTATGATACAGGACTTTAAAGAAAATCATCATTAAATAAAAAATAACTTTCACATTTTATTATTTAAGAACGCATCGGGTGCATTAAGGGCATCTCCTCCTGAATCCCACAGGCCATAGTCCTTCCCCAGCTGCATGCTCTTTAAAGTGAATGAAGGGAAAAATGCATTTTCTTTCCTCAGTTTCTGAAATCACTGTATATTTTATTGAATAGATTCCATATTGTAAGTTGTCTAGTAATGTAAGAGACTGGGGCAGTGATTCTTAAATTGTAGTATATACAAGAATCACCTGGATATCTTGTAAACTGTTGATTTCCAACCCTTGTCCTCAAAATTGCTTATCCCAGCAAAATCCATCAAAGGAATTTACATTGCTAATTGGCTGGCACTGAAGGTGATTCTGACATAAGTTGTATTTCGCCTTTGATTCTACATTCCCATCCCATACTACAATGCTTTTGACAAGCTTGAAAAAGGATGTTATTTAAAGTTGACTTTATATTCCTTAATTTCTTGACATCAATCTTAAAATGTGTTTCTGGGGCCTCACTACATTTTTTTAAAGTGTGTACCTATTCTTGTTTTAATATTTTTAGTATGAAATAACTCTATAGGGCTTTATTTGCCAACAATATCCTATTGTTTGCCAGTATAAACATTGTAGGCAGATATAGCTCCTACACGTATTCATAAATATTCTATTTATTTAACGAAGTTTTTAAAATCTAAGTATCTAATATCACATGTCTTTCACTTTGGCTCCATACCTATAGGCAATCAGTCATGCAGTGCATTAGCTACTGTGTAGCCCTACTTTTCTTTCTGAGCAATTCCATTTCCTTTTCATCATCATTGCTCATTTCCCACATTTCTGACCATGATATTTTCTATACTTACTGCATCAATTACAAAAACCTGTAATTGTTAGCTTATAGCTTATTTTTGTTCCAAAATTGCATTTTAAAATTTAAAATATGAAAATATTTTCATCAGATTCCCATTAACTCAATGTTTCTTTCTTTCTTTTTTTTTTGTGTGTGTTGTGTTTTGTTTGTTTGTTTGTTTGTTTGTTTGATGGAGTCTCGCTCTGTCACTCAGGTTGGAATGCAGTGGTGCGATCTCGGCTCACTGCAACCTCCGCCTCCCAGGTTCAAGCGATTCTCCTGCCTCAGCCTCCTGAATAGCTGGGATTACAGGCACTGGCCACCAAGCCTAGCTAATTTTTGTACTTTTATTAGAGACAGGGTTTCATCATGTTGGCCAGACTGATCTCGAACCTCTGACCTGGTGATCCGCAATCCTCAGCCTCCAAAACTGTTGGGATTACAGGTGTGAGCCACCATGCCTGGTCCACTCAATGTTTCAAATCACTTAATCAGAAATGAGCGCCGGGCGCGGTGGCTCAAGCCTGTAATCCTAGCACTTTGGGAGGCCGAGGTGGGCGGATCACGAGGTCAGGAGATCGAGACCATCCTGGCTAACACGGTGAAACCCCGTCTCTACTAAAAATACAAAAAAACTAGCCGGGCGAGGTGGCGGGCGCCTGTAGTCCCAGCTAGTCGGGAGGCTGAGGCAGGAGAATGGCGTGAACCCGGGAGGCGGAGCTTGCAGTGAGCTGAGATCTGGCCAGTGCACTCCAGCTTGGGTGACAGAGCGAGACTCCATCTCAAAAAAAAAAAAAAAAAAAAAAAAAAAAAAGAAATGAGCACCCCTTGTTATTTTATTTAGCCACGGAATAGTGATCCTTGTAGCAATTCAAGAATTTATAAAACAAGCATATTTTGGTTAAATGCAATATCCCCAAACTGCCAAGCCAGTCCAAAACCACAGCTAATTATCCTAGCCTGCCTATCATATCTGTATTTTACCTACAGATTTAAAATAAATGTATACCAATTTGAATAATAGAGTTAAAATAAGAAAAAATAAACAAACCTATTACAGCATACTGAATTTCCCCAAAAAATAATTAAAAATCAATAATCATAAATGCAAGATATTTTATGGCATTAAATAAAAAACTTATCTGGTTCGTTAAAACTCTTCATCACTTAATATTATCTTATTTCCCCCACCCAGGGAAGCATTAAGCTTAAATTATCATTTCTAGTGCAATATTCCTTACATGGTAGAAAAACCAAAAACAATGTTCATTTCACCAGAATGAATACAAAATAACTAAAAAATTATCTATCACATTTCTTCTACTCCTTTTTCCCTTCGTTGTCAACTCCAGAGTTGAAAGAATAGAGAGAAGGTAGGTGTTGTTTTCCTGAACCACATTAAAATAAATAAATAAATAAATACCAAGGAACCTGTGATTATTTTACATAAATAACAAATAAGAAACAGTGTTAATAGGCATTGTATATTCAATAGTGATCGTTTTAAGAATACATGAATAAATGCTTATAAATCTATTTGTAAAAAAATACAAAAAGACTTCTTCTAGCCATGTTTTATCTTATATCAGCGGATGGGTCATCCGCCTGCTATTCCATTTTCTCTAATTCCTTTCCCTAAAGCTGAGTTCTGAAAATAATTATAAGGGTTTGAATTGTAGTAAAGTATACTCATCTGTAATTACTATCTTTAGACTTGAAGCTTTTGTGGATGTTTCAGTTTGTGTGTCACCACAGGTTGAAAGCAGACAACACAAAAGGGTTTTTGAATGAAGGCATGAGAAACCCTACAGAATCTTTTTCCCAGACAAATGATCATAACTGATAAAAATTATTTTTTTTTAAAAAAGAACTATTTAAAGTCTCTAGAAACTGTCTTATGGGTAAGTAGGAACGGAGAACAAGAAAACTTAAGGAATCTACCAAATCTTAGTATGAACAGGGAAAGTCAGTGGTCAGTGGCATTTGAAACATAGCTTGTTCTGTCTTCCTGCCTTGTGGCTCAGAATGACGGAAGCTTGAATCCTAGTGGTTATGGCCAAGAACACAGGACTCCCTTTCCCTCTACCTTTTATTCTAAAATTAAGGCATCTCTGCATGAAGAGCAGAATACCATCATTTCTCATCCTCCACCCCTGCTTTGTTTTGTGTAAGCTCTATTCCAGACAAGAGTGGCTAAGAAGCACAGGACTTTCTTCTTCCATCCAGGCCTCATTTAGAGAGAAGAAGCCCTAACAAAGGAACAGCAGGCCAGGAACACTGAACCCCTATCAGTCTCACCCCAGATGACTTGTAAGTTGTCTGTTCCATGCTGGTCAGGCAGCCCAAGAAGACTAGAAGTGATCACCACTTGTCATTACCCTATTCATAAAGCAAGGAAGTAACTCGAATAAGAAAAGCATCTCATCCCTACCCATGCTTTGAGCAGGGTTTGGAGCTGCTTCGTGGAAGGAGAGGAACAACATAAGAGCAGAGAGCTCCATGGGCATCCTTGCCTCTGTTTGGAACAGATTGTGAAGAAGTTCGATCCTAAAGGTGCTTTCAGAAACAGTGGAGGCTTTAGTAGTAAACAATAAAGTGGAAGCAACAAGCTAAACATTGGACTAGCTAGAAGTTTATCAGAGAAAATCAGGAAAGTGAAAGATGAGAAGAGTCCACCTAGCATGTCAGTGAAAGCCTCAAAGACCAATCTTAAGTCTATAAAAGGGTCCAACATCAATTATACCAGAAGTGGAACAATTTATGCTCCACCCAGGCCTTGTTAAAAGCAATAGAATCAGCTGGCAATTAGTGGAGCCTAACTTCTGAGTGTGATATCAGAAGATGCTGGCAGCATAACTGAGATATCAAGGAAAGCAACTCTTTGAATCCACTCTTCCATAATGAAAGCCCACATGCCAAAGGCTGACCCATCTGAGGACAAACATTAGATGTTTCAAACTGTGGTTGAAATATCCTTCACTAGAAGACACTTACAGGCTTTTATTATAAGCCCCAGCCTGTGCTCCACACAAGGTTATCGCACAGATAACTTTTCTATACTAGCACTCTTCTTTCTATTCTTTCTTGCTTGGGCTCACACAATCATATTAACTCCGATTTAGCAGGTCCAATTAATATAGCTTTAAAGGCAGATTTCCATGTTTCTGTTTTATAACACTACATAGAGGAAATGTCCCCTAGTCAGACACACTAATTATCTCCATAATACATTTAGGTAAATTAAATAAAACTAGTTTACACATTCAAACACCAGTTTTTCTCTAAACTTATTTTTTTTTTTTTCTATTTTACATTTTCTTATACACCCAGTAATGCAACTCTCTAGGAGAAGAATCAATCATACCTGAATTTCATTTGTAACCTTTACTTTCAGAAACTGATTACAGCATATCTGCTATTTTAAACCATGGGGAACCTCATGGCCACTTGTAAATCAAACTTCCCCATCTCCTTCCCTTTCATTACTTCTCTTCTCAAAGCACAGATTTCAATGAGCCAGGGTCATGCTAGTGACTCCCACAACTGACACCAACTATTCTGACACCAACCCTAACTGAGGTAGCACAATTCAATTCTGGGATGAATCACCCAGAGTTAGCACAGACTCAAGAAGTTAAAGGGCACAGTCCACAAGATTGTCTTCAGTTCATATCAACTGGCTACAAATCGAGAATATTTCCACCACCCTCCTCAGGTCGGATAATTTCACTAGAACCACTCATAAGACTGATGAAAACACTACACTTAGCATTGCAATTTTGTTATAAAGGACTCCACTCAGAAATAGCAAAACAAAGAGATACAGAGGGTGAGGTTCCCAGGGGTCTGGAATACAGAATTTACATGCTTTCTTAGGTTGCATCATTCTCCTTGCATGTCAGTGTGTTCACCAATCAGGAAACTCCACTAAGCATTAGTGTTCAGAGTTTTTGTTGAAATTTAATTACATAGGCATGGTCAATGTAATCCATTGGTCACATAATTTAACTCAATGTACTGCCTCCCTCCCTTCCACAGAGGTTAAGGGTAAGGCGGATATTGTTTGCACAAACCTGCAAGCCTCTAATCATATGAGTGGCCTTTCTGACATTAGTAGCCCCAATCTTAAAAGCTATTTAAGGTCTTACCATGAGTCACCTCATAAGTACAATTTCAGGTGTATTTCAAGGGGGCATTGAATAACCAAGATACTTCCATCATTGGAAAGTTATAAGAGTTTTTAGAATTTTCATGGTAAGAAAGTGAAAGAAAGGCCAGACAATTTTTAAATTATACAACAAGAACTTCAAAGTTGAAAAGTTTATATTTAAAAAGAAAGAACTGATTTGAATAACCAGAACCACCTTCTTAAAACACTGAGAAAAGTAAACACACACACATACAGAAAGCAGAAAAGGGTAATAAAGTTTAGAGTAGAAAGTAATAAAATAAACACTGGGAAAATAAGACAGATAATTAATGATATCAAGATTTGGTTCTCGGAACAGACCAAAATATTGACAAACCATTAGTTAAATTAGTAAAGAAAAAAAACAAAACAGAGACAGGATGCAACTTAATATCAAGAGTGGAAGTAGAGGAGACATGGTTACCAATGTTGTAGAATAATAAAGAGGCTTATAAGAAAACACTAAAAACAACTTATGCCAAAAAATTTGGTCACTTAGACAAAATGAACAAATTCTGAGAAAGTACCAAAACTGACTCACAAAATTATATCAAATGAGAATAGATCTATAACAAGAAACTGAATTAAAAATTTAAACATTTCTTAAAAAAAAAAAAAAAAAAAAAAAAAAAACTCAGTCCTAGCTGGAGAAGGTTAGTTACGCCTGTAATCCCAGCACTTTAGATGACCGAGGAGGGTGGATTATGATGTCAAAAGATCGAGATCATCCTGACCAAGATGGTAAAACTCCATCTCTACTAAAAATGCAAAAATTAGCCGGGCATGGTGGTATGCACTTGTAGTCCCAGCTATTCATGAGGCTGAGACAGGAAAATGGCTTGAATCCGGGAGGCAGAGGTTGCAGTGAGCCAAGATTGTACCACTGCATACCAGCCTGGGCGACAGAAACAAACAAAACCAAAAACAAACAAACAAAAAAAAAAAAAACAACAAACAAACAAAAAATCTCGGTTCCAAATTGCTTGATGATTTCTACAAAACATTTAAATAATAAATATAAATTCTTCACTAACTTTTACAAAAATATTAGGAGAGAGCACTTTCCAAGTAATTCTATGAGGCAAGTATTATGCTGTATCAAAACCAGAAAAAGATAGGGAAAATAAAACTAGAGACGAATATCTCTTACAAAAATATATGTAAACAGTGTCAGGAAAATACTAGCAACTGAATCCAGAAACATCAAAAGATTAATACACAAAGATCAAGGACAATTTCTTCCAAGGATGCAAGAGTGCCATAATATCTTAAAGTTAATTGATGTAACACACACTATCTCAAAAGACACAGAAAAAGTCATTTGATAAAAATTCACACTTCATTTATATCAATTATATAAAATGTCCAGAACAAGCAAATCTATAGAGGCAGAATTTTTATCAGTAGTTGCCTAGAGTTGAGGGTGGGGGTGGCTGTAAAAGTACAGTGACTGCAGCCAGGCACAGTGGCTCACGCCTGTAATCTCAGCACTTTGGGAGGCTGAGGTGGACAGACCACAAGGTCAGGAGTTCGAGACCAGCCTGGCCAATATGGTGAAACCCCGTCTCCACTAAAATTACAAAAATTAGCTGGGTGTGGTGGCGGACACCTGTAGCCCCAGCTACTTGGGAGGCTGAGGCAGGAGAATCACCTGAACCTGGGAGGCAGAGGTTGCAGTGAGCTAAGATCACGCTACTGCACTCTAGCCTGGGCGACAGAGTGAGACACTGTCTCAGA